>NC_037671.1:71497269-71574537 GCF_003255815.1 Theropithecus gelada | reverse complement strand
GAGGAGGAGGAGGAGGAGGAGGAGGAGGAGGAGGAGGAGGAGGAGGAGGAAAAAGAAGAAGGAGAAGAAGAAAAGAAAGAAAGAAACCGGTTTCTGGTAGCGGTTTTCAGCTGCTGGGAAGGACCTTTCACTTTTGTCTTCTAAAGTAACCGCCGTTTGGATACACAGCCCAGGAAAAGAGGACCCGCTCAAGTTTTCGCGGGTAATGTATGAGAGTTACTAGGAATCCAACAACCTGGCTTCCTAGTTCACTGTTCCTTCCACCCATCAATCTGCATCTCCAGCAAAGGATGGATAAAAGAGCACACGGTTCTGGGGTTTTGTATCAATCTCTCTGACTGCAACCACTGGAAAAGACTGGCTTAGCTCTAACCATCCTACCCTTGAATGCCTAGGAAGAAAAAGCCAAGTGAGGCTGTGCCAGCCTCTCCTACAAGAGTCTCTGTTTGCACCTTGCTTTATTTGCTACCTGCTAACTTCCCTCAAAAGACAGGAATTAACTTTGGAGAAAATAAAGTGTTTGTGATTAAGCTTTGTCGTTGTTCCTTTGAATACACATGTTGCTAGGAAACTGCCTTTTATTAGTTCATTTTGCTGAAATATTAAAATTCAAATATAAGAAAAGAAGATAGGTATACTGAGCAGTGAGTAAAACAACAGTGTATATTCTATGCAGTATAATTACATTAGAGCATTATGAAGAGGTAGAGGTAAAGGCAAATGTTAACAGCTAGTGTAAAGTATGTGAGTTGATTGGCCCTCCCCATCTTTTGAGATGTGTTTGCTTTTACTCATTCAGTCTCTTAAGATGCTTGCCTGAAATTTATGACCTTGGAAACATTTTCTGAAGTCTACATGGATATGGTTTCAATTGAACAGAGTTTCTAGAGATATTTTGTTTCAATGTGTTTCTTTTTCTTTTTTGGAGATGGGGTGTTGCTGTGTTGCTCAGGCTGGTCTCAAACTCCTGAACTCAAGCAATTCTTCCACCTCAGCCTCTCAAAGTGCTGGGATTGCAGGCGTGAGCTCCTGGCCTCAGTGTATTTTCTATTCCATTGTATTATCCTTCTGAAAGGTACTCTGAAATAATAATATTTAAAATTCTATACATGAGCTAGAGATGCACAAAAAAAGGCTTTCAATGCCCATAAGAGGCCCAGAATAACTGGATCTGGACCAGTTTCACAAAGCGTCAATGACCCATTACTCTCCCACTTTCCTTCTTCTTCATGCTTACCCATTTTCTCATTTGCCCCAATCTCCTACTACAAGATATGCCCCTACCAAGTCATGTTCATGAGTCTGATCAACTAGTGAGTGATAGAAGTGTCACTCTTTAGTGATATGGATGCATTTTGATCCAGTGTGAAATTCCTGGGCTAATCAGACAGGGAATGATAAATAGAATTCTTAAACCCTATAATAAAAAGGAAATGCATGTGACATGAGTCTGCTTGGGAAAATAATGAAGGGGCAAATATAAAACTAAAAGAGTAGAAAATAACAAACAGAAAATGCGCTAATGGAGAAATGGAAATTCATGATTGGCTGCTGTTTAATGATGTACACAGGGCTCAGCAATTTGCCTTGTAAGTGTAGAGGTAGAACTGAAGTCTCCAGACTCCTGAATATAAGTCCCTTTCAGCTACACCACCCTTCTCCTTAGCTTTTATTTCCTTCCAATCAGGCCGTAACCAAACCAATAGGCATAGCAACTATATTGCATTTCATAGATATCATAATCATTGGTTCAGTAAACGTATTTATCTCCTACTATTATTTTAAATGTATCAGCATAATATACCATTTGTTTTGATCAGTTATCAACAATTCTTATCTCTAAGAGATATCATACAAGTTTTTCACGCTGTTTCTTCAGCAAGCAGAAATTAATCAGAGAATCCAGGACAATATCAGAGATCCTATGAGCCTCACCAGACTGCATGAGAGTGATAACACAGTAAGAGTCCCAGGCCTACCTCACACAGCAAATGGGACATTGTTCCTCAGAACAGCCTTTGCCTCAGGGATGCAGAAAGGAAGCAGATGTGAATGAGTGTGGCTGTAAGGAAAGGCTGGTAGAGAAATAGTGCAGAAAGGGCTCAACAAGTTCTCACCATTTTTATTCCAGCAGCTAACAAAATTAACGTTTCTAGGAATTACTGAAATATTGTGCTGACCACAATTGTTGAGGCAAAATAATAGCAAATACTTATCATGTGTTTTGTATGTGTTAGGCACTGTGGTTTACAGTAATTATTTCAGGCCAGGTGTGGTAGCTCATGCCTGTAATCCCAGCACTTTGAGAGGCCAAAGTGGGAGGATCACTTGAGATCAGAAGTTCAAGACCAGCCTGGCCAACAGAGTGAAACACCATCTCTACTAAAAAATACAAAAATTAGCTGGGCGTGGTGGCAGGTGCCTGTAATCCCAGCTACTCAGGAGGCTGAGGCATGAGAATCGCTTGAACCTGGGAGGTAGAAGTTGTAGTGAGCCAAGATGGTGCCACTGTACTCCAGCCTGGATAACAGAGTATGAGACTCTGTCTCAAAAAAAAAAAAAAAAAAAAAAAATCAATTGTGACAATAGTTTCATAAGTAAGCACTACAATCATATCCAATTTACAGGTGGAGAAACTGAGGTGTAGACAAGTTAATTTTTTTTAACACTAAAAAGTAGCTGAGGCAGGGCAAAAACACAACCAAAACTAGATTTTTAACTACTAATCTATATCAGCTTTTGAATAAAAAATACTTAGCCTATTATTGTGTATTAATAATCTTAATGGTTTTTTGTTACAAATGAAAAGCACTGGAAAGTTTCTATTGGTTATCTTGGAGGAGGATTTGAGGTTTTATTCCAAACCCAAAAATAGCTTCAATATCTCTGTTCACTTTTCCTGTGGAAGTAGGAGTTCCCCTGCATAGGTACTCTTCTGTGTTGAAATTTAAAAAATAGTCCCAAGTCTCATAGTATCAGTTTCTTGAAACTGTATTTACATTTTGATCTTTTTCTTAATGCTATTCTCAGCTTTATTTATAAAACCCGGTTAATTCTATTTGGCCATACCTGATTTCGTTTTTTTCCGACATGTTAATATGTCAGCACTACTCTCTATCTTTTAGCCAACTATTTAAACATGTCTTTCTGGGAATAATCTGAATAGAGTCATTTGAACCTTTTAAGATCCATATATTTAGAAACTATGTGAAGAGGTTGCCACAGAAAGCAAACATCTCCTTTAAGCTAGTGTACCGGAAAATTCTGTTACTAGTCTGTGCCCCCTAGTGGTACTGACATTTTACCATTGTTTTTAAAAAGGAAATTAAGAAAGCTTCTTTTATGAAGTTCTCAAAACTTACTAATCTCTTCAACAAGTAATCTTCAACTATCAGGTGCCAACTACCTGGAGTGGTGCAAAGATGAAAGACAGTCCTGATTCTTGTTACGTTCATAGACTAGTGGGGGAGATGGATAAATGAGCAAGTAATTGTAACATGGTGATGAGTTCACAGAGGTTTGCACAGAATGTTACAGAAGCTACAGAGGTTCCTAAAGAATGTAATAGCTGAGCTAAATTTTGAGGAATAACTAGACTTTGGTGAAGACATGAGGGATAACTCAAAGAGAAAACATTTGAGAAGATGTGATGGAGTCTTGCTCTGTCACGCCGGCTGGAGTGCAGGCACAATCTCAGCTCACTGCAACCTCCACCTCCCAGGTTCAAGTGATTCTCTTGCCTCAGCGCCCCCCGGGGTAGCTGGGACTACAGGCACATGCCACCATGCCCAGCTCATTTTTGTATTTTTATTGGAAACAGGGTTTCATTATGTTGACCAGGCTGGTGTTGAACTCCTCACCTCAAATGATCCACCCATCTTGGCCTCCCAAAGCGATGGAATTACTGGTGTGAGCCACCATGCCCAGCCAGAGAGATGTGAAATTTTGAGAGCTGATCATACTTTGAGAATAACAAGTAGTTGGACTCTACTGAAGCTTAGTTGCTTTTGGAGGTGTAGCTATAAGCAGGAGGCAATAGAAGTAAGACAAGGGTTGTATGACAAAGTCTTGGCAAGAACTTTGGATTTTATCCTGACATGAGTGGGGAGATCCACTGAAGAACGTTAAGCCAGAAATACTACATGTCACTACTTCTACTTTCAGAAAAGGCTTGATATAGATTGTACACCTACAAGTGGCACACACTGTTCCAAGTGGAGACTCAAAGATGAAAATGATACGGTGTCTATGCTATAGGTTAGTGAAGCTACCAATCCATGGCAGATGTTAAGCCTAATTTCCAATTTCAGGCACAAATATCTGAGTGAATGATGGTATCGTTTACTCAATCAGTAAAGATTAAGGAGAAGGCAGTCTGAAGAAGGGAAATATGTTCAATTTTCTATTGAGTTTGACATACCTGTTGAGACAGCTCAGTGGAGATATCTAGTTGACGCTTGGATATATGGATCTACAGCTCAGGGGGAGCTTGAAATTGAAATTCAAGAATCATCAACCTATATTTATAATGGATGAAATCAACAAGTCGGAATCAAGTTACTTGGGGAAGCATGTAGATTTGCTTAAAAAGGAAGAGGCCTGAGAACCCAACCCTAGTAAGCGTGACCATTTGGGATAAGAGAGAAGGAGCAAGTAGGGAAAGAGACTGAAATAAAGAAAGCTAAGTAACCACTGAGGACCACTGCTACAATAGAGAAAAAAAAAAAGGAGCTTCATTAGGGAAATGCCTGAAAGGAATCAAATAAGGTAAGGATTTTTGATTTAGCAACAAAGAGGTCATTTGAAGAAGTTGTTTTTATTTTTATTTTCTTGCAGAATTGTAGAAATAGAAATCAGATCAAAGTGAGCAGAGAAACAATTTGAAGATAACAGAATGGAGATAATTATTTTAAAGTGGGAGAAGCAAGCAGAAGATTTAGGTTTGAAGAAGGCACTAGACAAAATCATGTTGATTCACTTGAGACTTGAGTGGCTGTTGCAGCCACTGTCACAGGTCCCAAGGCTGAGCCTGCACTGGTGTTTGGACAACTAAGCTGCAATTTTGACAGACGCTATTTCATTGTCAATTGTGAGGCCTGCAACAACTTGGACATCTTTTATTGATTTTATTGAGTAATAACATTTTCATAAAATCCATTATATTTTATTTCTAACATTTCAAAAAATTCTATTTAATAAGTATGCATTTTTCATGTTTAGTTTTACCAAGAAGGAAAATGCATGCTAGATAAACTACATTTTTGTTTGATTTTATTTGTAATTAAGGATGAGGAACTGACCAGATCAGAAAAAGGAAGTCAATACCTGCTAAGTATTCAACACAGTTTTCAACAGTGCTACTGAAAGCTGCAGGAGATACTGTGAGTCCCTCAGACAAGTCAGGGATTGGCAAGAGTGGGGTCATCAAGTTTCTGGAGATTCAATAAGATATTTGCTTTTTTCTTATATATACATATTAGCTTTCTGCATAAAATTATATTAACAGAAATGCTATTAAAGTTTTTTTGCAAAACCACCAAGCTACAGAATGGTCCTGTTTGTTGGAGTATTTAGAATACTTCCCACCTTTTTTTGAGTCATGGCTCAGCTACAAAATGACAAGGCTCATGGCCCACTAAGACAAAAGGAGGAGGCCAGTGATAGCCAGAGGTGGTGGGCCTGAGTTTTTGGCTATCCTGGGTCTGCAGCAGTGACTGGATTCTCTGGATTATAAAAAAGCATTAGGATTTAAACACTACAACGTGTGGGCCTTGTATAGGAACCATGAAAGTAAAAACAGTTAATTGGAGCAAGAGGCAAGTGTCCTGAAAAAGAAAGGGAATGTGAGATTGCAATCAACTTGAGTTTTACCACTCTGGTGTAAAATTTTGTTGATATACAATAGAGGGACTGTGACATAAAGGGAGTATTACTTGGCATGTTTTCAAGTTTCTGGTTTCCTTTTTGCATGTTATTTTGTATCTAAGACTGAAGATTTTTTTTCTTTTAAAGAGAGAGACACAAAGTTGAAAATTGTTTTAAGGAAGAAGATATATTCTGTTGTGAATAGGAAGATTAAAAATGAGAAAGAAGCAGGGGTCCACAGACCCAATATTAGTTTTGATGACAAAAATCAGAAGTGGAGCAATAAATACTAATACATATTTAAATATATTTTTAAATATGCTAAGGATTTGGGATCAGAAACTTATAAATTGTGGGATCCTGATTCCTGACTGATTACTGAATCTTGCTAAGTCTTTGTTTCTTTCATGTTTAACGTGAGGATAGTAATATCCTTATCACAGGACTTTTGGGATGGTTAAACAAAATAGTTTATGTAAAGGTCTTATCTTAGTACTGACACATAATAAGTACTCAGTAAATGTTAACTACTACTAATATTTATGTTAAACAAGATTTAGCTTGGATTCCATTTGTGATTTAGCCTGCAATTTGAAATAATAGCTGATTAATTCTCTGAAACATTAGCTTCTGTAATTGTTAACATTTAGCTGAAATTTAGCGGATACAAAAAAAATAGAAATATAATCTTGTTAAAAAACTAGATTATATGAGTAAACCTTGAGATAACCCAGAAGAGAAACTTTAAGTTTTGCAGATGATCTCATTCAGGTGACTATTTGTGAAGTTTAAAAGCAGATGAAAGCAACTATGTCTGATAGTGTACCAGGCTATGCAGTCATTGATGTATATTTTATTAACGGCTACTAGACACAACTAAACAAAGTAAACCTTAATGTATAGAGTTTTGCATATCTTTCTACTTTTAACAGCAATATTCAAATAGTAATAGTTATTTCATCCTTTCATTCTAAAATATCTGTGATATTTCAGATGTCTGGTGAGAGCTGTTGAATTCATTATTCTAGAATATCTGTGAATTTATGATTCTAAAGTTTTTCTGGATAGCAGAGGTCTGAGAATTTGATGAAAGCCTTCAGAAAAGTTTTTTTAAAACTTACAATTTTGCATACAATTACCACTTTTGAGGCTCACAGACTCTTGGAAATAATTTGTAAAAACCTAGCTTAATCAAACCCAGATTATGGGCCCTTGGGCTGTAATTCTTAGATTAATTAGGTTTTTTTTTTTTTTTTTAATTTTTTGAGATGGAGTCTCACTCTGTTGCCCAGGCCGGAGTGCAGTGGTGCAATGTTGGCCCACTGCAACCTCCACCTCCCAGGTTCAAGCGATTCTCCTGCCTCAGCCTCCTGAGTAGCTGGGACTACAGGCACGCACCACCACACCCGGCTAATTTTTGTATTTTTAGTAGAGACAGGGTTTCACTGTATTGGCTGGGCTGGTCTCGAACTCCTGACCTTGTGATCTGCCCACCTGAGCCTCCCAAAGTGCTGGGATTACAGGTGTGAGCCACCATGCCCAGACAAAGGAATGAATTTTACAAAGATTCTCTTGAGGATATCTTCAGGATGACTTATATGGGATATATGGGAAAATTTGGAATAGCTAGAACTTCCTTGACATCCCTGGTAATCTACACTATTTCTCATGATTTGGTTGGGAGTACCTTGGTGACATTTCTATCAGGAAGGGTCTAGGACAGCAAGATTTGTGGTCACTATAAAGTCCTTGAACTGAGATTTTGGATCTTTGTTACAGCTCTTTCTGTTGGAGCTAAAACAGCCGTGAATTCTCATTACGTTTTTCATATGGTTATACTATAGGATCACATTTACTCAGAATAATGGTGTTTCTATTCCAAATTAATCTTCCAGAGTTTGGATACTTTTTATTTTTTGTTTTTATTTTAGAGACAGGGTCTCATTCTGTTGAATAGTTTGGAGTGCAATGCTGTGATCATAGCTCACTGCAGCCTTGAACTCCTGATCTTAAGCAATCTTCCCACCTCAGCCTCCTGAGAAGCTGGGACTACAGTTTCATGTCACCACACCTAGCTTTTTTTTCTTCTGTCATTTTTTGTAGAATCAGGGTCTCACTATGTTGCCCAGGCTTGTCTTGAACTCCTAGACTCAAACAATCCTCCTCTCTTGGCCTCCCAAAGTTCTGGGATTACAGGTGTGAGCCATGGCACCTGGCAGAGTTTGAGTATTTTAAAGCCAAGAGCATGTATGTATGTGTAGTTCAGTGAGTGCATATAAAAACACATATATAAGTATTAACATAATTGCAACCTAAGCTTTAAAATATTGCCCACCAAAGCATACAAACTACCATGAATCTACTCATGCAGTACAAGGGAAGACTATGAGTACAGCCAGAACTTCAATTCTGGTAAATATATCAAAGTCATTTCTCTGCTGAAGTCTTTATCTCTGCTGCCTAACCAGTACACTATCATGGGACACACTCATTTTTGTTTCAGTCATCTCTCAGGAATTGAAGTCTTGACCCATATCTTAAAATGGTGACTGGAGTCCTGTTACGGGTTTACCTACTTCCACAATGTTAACTGCCTGCCTGCCCACCTATGGAACCTCTGGATGTCATCTTGGCTCCAGCCTCCTTTTTGTGTTATACACATTGAATAACCTGCTAGTGCATAATTCTTCAAAAAAGAATACATTCTTCTGCTTAGCAGACTATTTCCTGCCCACACCTGATGTTGAGGCCATTCTCCTCAGCCTTTGCCTGGGCCCCTTGCCTGGGCCCCTTGCCTGGGCTGTCAGTGTTCAATTCTACAGTGGCTAGCTGGGTCATGACTAATCATGCTTAAGTTTAGACCAAGCCCCTATATTCCTTTAATGAGAATTTTAAAAATTTATCCATTCCTCAATCCACTCTACAATTGTTGAGTTCCTACCATATGTTAAAACTGTAGAACAAACATTATCCCTACCTAATTCATGCCACGGTTTACTGTATTTTTTTAAAAGCTTTAAAATACTTTTACAGCAAACTTAAATACATAACAGGGAATGATAGAAATATCATCTAAAACTTGATAACCCCAAACCAACTGATATGTTTTATAAACATTTATTCATCTAGAGCTAATTCTTTACACCAGTGGTAATTTTGCCCCGCAGAGTATATTTGCAATGTCCGGTGATGTTTTTGGTTGGCAAAGTACATAGTATGGGGGAGGGTGTGGGAAATTGTTGCTACTGGCATCCAGGTTGTAGAGGCCAGGGATGCTGCTAAACATTCTACAATTTACAGGATAGTTCCCCACAAAAAAGGAATTATCCTGCCCAAAATGTCATTAGTGCCGAAGTTGAGAAACCCTGTTTTAAACAAACTTTTTAGGTCAGCCTTTGAAGGTATTGAGGTGGAAAGTTTTGCTTGCTGCCATTTGGTGATATTTGTTGGTCTACGTACCATTTATTTCCATATTTAGAATTTCAGTTTTTGTAATACACCTGGGGAAATGATGCTAGATGTTTATGAAAAACATTTTTCCACTTAAAGTAAAATCTTTCAATGTATACAACACCAGGGAAAGTCAACAGGTAAGTAAGCATGTCAGACTTTGTAATATTCTAGAAGGTTAAAATAACAACAGTATTTTTGTATACCTAAAAATGAACATACCTTCCTGCTTCTACTATAAGATAGAAATGAAAGAGGCAGCAAAAAATCCAGAGAACAAATAAATGACTAATTGGTTCAGGGTTTTGAGGGCTCTTTTGAGACTTTTTTTCTTGATTGCATTGGAATATAGATGCTTCAAATGACACTATAGGCTTATTATAATTTTATCTAATTTCATATAAATTTATACAAGGGCTCTTTAAGGTGGTAATAAAATATCAATTTGCAAATTAAAATAACTAGAGTTCATAGATGCCTATTCACCACTTCACTAGAGGCATTTTATGAGAGATTCAAGCATGCACATTTGGTCCGAGTGTCATTTTAATGCAAGTGTTTCCATTGTGGGTTGCTGCATCATATTTGAGAAATGTAATAAAAACACACATTCATAACCTTAGAAGAGCTGTATCAAACTGACATTTTTTTTACTTCAGTTAGTAGGATATGAATGTACTATAGCAGCTAACAATTTTCTTGTATAACAATGGTCTCTGGTTAGAAGGAAATCTGTTAGAATTTGAAGATATTAAAAGGACAGAAGTGGCTTAATGTATTTTCTTATTGAATAAATTTACCTCTCTTTTGGAAAAGCTTGTTTTTAATCTGCTAAATCAAACATACGTTTTCCAAAGGTAGTATTTATTTTTTATGTATATATGTATTCATATTCAATTTGGTTGTAAGCTCATGGGTCCATAAATCCTCCAAATATTGCATTTATTTCCATCTTCACTGATCTACTGGAGCCCTTAAGTTTCTTTGTTCTGGAAAAGAAAGTCATTCCTTTAAGAAAAATATGAAAGTACTCCTATTTCCTTAATACTCCTGGAAGTATGTTCTAATTTTTTGTCTTAAAAAATGATTAAACTTGTGCAAAATTGTTTTCTGTTTTGAATTATACTGACAAAATCAGAGATTTTACATGGATTAACCTAAATCCTAATAACCCTATTTAACATACAAGTAAATCTGGATGCAGCGTTTGGTCTCTTGGTTCCCCAGTTTTCTCATTTTCAAAATGAGAGAAAATAACGTGTTATGGTATAATAGATGCCAGTGCCTTGCACTTATTATGTGCTCTGTAAATGTTAAATAACACTTATGGATGGCTTCCAGTTTTGTTATGGGGAAAACAAGAAAAGTATTAGGAGAAAAAATTAAGAATCACATGTTGGAATGTTTACTTATTTTAAGATATCTTCTTGTAAAGGAACATAACTAACTGGCAAATCCAACATCACTCAGACTATGAGTTATCATGTTTTTAGTAGTTCCAAAGCTAAGTAATACTAAAGTAAATATATGGAAATATTCATATACATGAATCTAAATAAACTCAGCCTCCTTCTCCCATTCTATTTTTTTTAACTTTTTGTTCTGATTTTCTCCATCACACAACCCTCATATATTTAACAGAGCTATTGAATTTTAGAGTTGGAATGGAGTTTAAATTTATTTCAACCAATGCAGAAATTCTAAAATAGTTCCAAGTTTTAAATTGTAACGCTTGATGGAAAAAAAAGTCAATATATACTCTCCTACATGCTTTCCTGAAGAGCTTCATTTAATCCTTCCACAACTATATGACATGGGCATTACTACTCTCCCCATTTTTTGAGACGTGGAAATAAGCTCAGAAACATTAAGAGATTGCTCAGTATCACATAAGCAGTAACCAAAAAGTGGGGATATGAACAGGATATGAACAATCACTAACTGACTCCAGAAACTGTGTTCTTAACCACAAAACCTTATGTCTCTCCAAATTAGAAAATGCTTTTAGTAATAGAGGGTTGTTTATTTAGAAATTTTATTAACAGCCACATATAAGAGAAGAAGAAAGATATATCTGCAAAGGCCCATAAACACTGATCATTCTGGCTTCAAACACAGGAGAGAAGAACAGAGTCACTTCCCTAACTGAACCTGGTTTTTCTAGGTACAGTAAAGTACAGATACCCCTTTCCTGGAGATTCTGAATCCTAACATTACAATTATATCTTAAGAATGTGTTCAGCTGCTAATAGAAATCCCCCTCCCCAAAATACTGGTTTAAGTAAGGCCTATTTGTTTCAAGCAGAGAAGCCTTGAGTCAAGAGTCAGGCAGGCAAGCATCCACAAAGACATAAAGGCCTAACTTTTTCCATTTGCCACTTTCACCTGCTTAGCATGTGTCATTCATCCTTATGGTCGCAACAGTGGCAGCTATGTTTCCAGACATTATGTCTGAAATTCCAGGTGAGAATAAGGGAAAGGCTCAAGTGCAAAATGGACTTTGCTTTTTATTCAGAAAGGGTGTCCTCCTGATGAATTTCTACCTGTAGCTCATTGTCCAGAACCATCTCATGACCAACCACAACTACAAGTAAGGTTGTGAATTATTTTCACAACCTTAGGAAAGTGAATTATTTTAGTTGGACATACTGGAAATAATTGAGAACCATGTAAACAAATGGGGAACAGACAGACGACCAGCAACATCTATCACAGGCCACCCCCTTGATTACCCAAGTGACATACCTTAAATTCACAGATACAGAAGATTGAATGTAAAAGGATAGAAAAAGACGTGGCTATGCCAGTATCTAACAAAATAGATTTTAAGGCCAAAAGCTTTACTAGAGATTAAAGAGGACTTTCATAATGATAGACGTTTCAACTCACCAGGATAATACAGCAATTCTAAATTTGTATGGACGAAATAATATGGGTTCAAAATATATAAAGCAAACATCGAATTACAAGAAGGATTTGACAAATTAACAATATAGTGGAATATTTAATATATCTTTCTCAGAAATAGAACAGTTGCTAATCATTAAGGTTTTCATCTCTTTCTTGTAGAAATTTGCCGAAAACAGAAAGTTAAGTCTCCTATACACAAATATTCCGAAAATTTGGTAGCATTTTCTTTAACATTCCAGCCTCAGCTGGCACATTGTCTATTCCCCAGATTTAGCATGCAACTACCTGCCTGTTGCGTGTATCAAGAGTCACTGGCTTCCCAGGCTGTAAATGGCTGGGCCCTTTGTTCCTTGTAGTGCTCCTGGCATTGACTTTCGTTTTGGTTCTGGTTCTCAAATGAGAACAACAGTAACTGGCTCTGATTAATTAAATTAAAAGGAGTTTATTTGGAGAATATTGAGTTGCACACATTATTGAGGCAAGGGTTAGAGAACCAGGCCCAAGTATAAGCATTAAGGAGCAATGTACCAAACCATGCAAAATTGGTCTGATAATATTGATGCCACAGTTAACATCCTATTTGCTGGAACTTTTCTTTATTGTACCACAATTTCCAACAGCATGATATCTCCTTTAGCTAGTAGTTGGTCTTAATACCAATACTGCTCCATAAAGCCAACCAAGTGGAAGCTGAGTTTGTTCTACCTGTAAGTTACTCATTTCCAATTCAAAGTCTTAAACGGGACCATTCTATTTTTCCTGCCTTTATCTTGGTGCTCTGGCACTGCTAGAGCCTGGAATTACTCAAACAAAGCAAGAACACTCAAAAGCGACTGACAAGTCGGAAAACATGGCCAATGTCCACTACACATAGAAATATTCCTTATACTTGTCCCTTTGAAAGAGTTAAGTCCCACAAATTGTGCTTCCGAGGTGCAAGGACAGAATCATATTCAATGTCATCAGTCTGTTGGAATTGTGAACATGAAGTTAGTATTTATTTAAAGATTAATACACAGATTTAAAAATTACACCTTTTATTTCTGGGGCAATTATTTGTGGGTAATGCCAGAATATGATTTGTTGCAAGCAACAGATAAGCAAGCAATCAACCACACAAACCTCAAACAAATAAAAAGATTTAACAGGAAATTTGATGACATTACGTAGTCTCTATCTTTGGGGAAGGGTTACAAGAATCTGAACTTTATTTAATTTCCTTTCCAGGACAAGCAGAAATCATCATGTGGTATTAGTGATAGGGTTCACAGCCAATGTGGATGATTGTTTTGAGGGCTCTCATGGATTCAGATGCAACAAAAACTGAAACAATCCAAACACATACATATGCATATATATGTGTTTTTGCATGTGCATATACACATGCTAATTGACATAATAAGGACTGTTTCTGGAATTGTGGAAGAAAACGCACTCTGATTCAGCCTCCCTCAGAGGTCAAAAACAAACATAAAATGACAATTCTGACAGGCAAGTGGAACTATCCCCCTGAAGATAATTGCCAACATTCAGATGAACTTAAACCTTAATTTTTGTAGGGCAGTGGCAGATAGTAGCAAGAGACAAAATTACTCAAGGTAGGGTCTCATAGGTGATTCTCTTGGGTCTCATAGGTGATTCTTCTGGCATGGAACTCCAAGGGGCTGAATAAAGGGGGCCAATAGAAAACAGATTACAAAAATAACTAGTTGTATTGAAACTTAGCATTAGATTTATGAGAGGGAAGGTTTTCTTAATAATTTAATAGGTCAGTACATAAGCATTGCAGATTGAATTCATATCATCTGGGTAGTTCAAAGAAGCTATTAATACTATTTTAGTTTAGAAGTGTACCAGGTTGGTAGCATCCTCAGGAACTTATAAGAAGGAAATGAAAACAAGCTACCCAATAGCAAGCCAGGCCTCAAGGAATACTTGCAGAGAAAGTTCTAGTAAATGGAAGTTAATTGCCAAAATCACAAGCACCCAAGCAAACACAGCAATATGAATGAGCAGCAGCAGAGTAAACAAATAAATAAATCAAACTAGCAAAACATTTAGATATTAGATTTATCAGTCACACTATAAAATGGCAACACTTAGCATTTTAAAATAATATATGCTTCAAAAGAGAGGATTAAAACACACCAAGGTGCTATAAAATTAACAAGCAACAAGCAGACTTAAAAAAGAATAAAATAAAAATTTTAGAAAGGAAAAACTATTGAAATACAAATAATGGTTAGGTATGATGGATGATTAAATATGTCATGAGAAGATTAGTGAACTAGATGATGAATCTGAAGAATTTATTCAGAAAGTAACACAATGAGAAAAAAAGAGGAAATATGACAGAAAAGAGGTAGAACAGAGTAAAAAATTCTAATCTAATTTTAAAAGTTGGAGTTCCAGAAATAGAGGAATATGAATGAGGTAGAGGCAATATTCGAAAAATAATTGAGAAATTTGATGATGTGATGAAAAACATCAATCTATAAAGTTGTGAACCTAAAACAGAGTAAATAAAAGTAAATGAACATCTCACTTATGTAATTTAAACTACAGAATGCTATAGATTAGCTGAAAAATCTTTAACAACTACATCAATCAAAATAGATTAAAGACTTAAATCTAAGACCCCAAACAATGAAAATACTAGAAAAAAACATTGAGGAATGCTTCAGGATATTGGTTTGAACAAAGATTTTATTGGTAAGATTTGAAAAGCACAGACAACCAAAGCAGAAATGGCATCACATCCTCTGCACAGTAAAGGAAACAATCAACAAAGTGAAGAGATAGCACAGTCAATGAGAGAAAATATTTGCCAAATATCCAATTGGCAAGGGATTAATAAACAGAATATGTAAGGAACACAACTCAACAGCAAAATCAAATGACCCAATTAAACAATGGGCAAAATATCTGAATAGCCATTTCTTAAAAGAAGACATACAAATGGCCAACAGGTATATAAAAAATGCTCAACATCACTAATCATCAGGGAAATGCAAATCAAAACCATGATGAGATAATATTTCATTCCAGTTAAAATTGATTTTATCAGAAAGATAAAAAATAACAAACGCTGGCAACGATAAGGAGAAAGAAGAACACTCATACCCCATTCTTAGTGGGAAGGTAAATTAGTACAGCCACTATGCCAAAATAGTATGGAGGTTCCTCAAAAACCTCAAAATGAAACTACCATATGATCCAGCAATCCCACTGCTGGTTATACCTCCAAAAGAAAGGAAATCAGTATAGAGAAGAGATATCTGCACTCCTATGTTTATTGCAACACAATTAACAACAGTCAAAGATATGGAATCAGGAGGTAGAGCAAGATGGCAGAATGGAAAGCTCTGCCAATTGTACTTTCTGCAAGGACACCAATTTAACAACTATCTACAGAAAAAAAGTACCTTAATAAGAACCAAAGATCAGGTGAGCACTCACAGTACCTGCTTTTAACTTCATATCACTGAAAGAGGCACTGAAGAGGTAGGAAAAACAGTCTTGAGTTGTGGACCCCACCTCTCCCCGTCCCCTGGTAGCAGAGGCATGGTGCAGAGAGCATTTCTGTGCACTGGCAAGAGGGAGAGTGTGGTAATTGTGAGGCATTGAACTCAGCACTACCTGTTACAGCAGAAAGCAAAACTGAACCAAACTCAGCTGACACCGACCCACAGAGAGAGCATTAAACCAGCCCTAGCCAGAGGGGAATTGCCAATCACAGTGGTCCAAACCTGAGTTCCCACAAACCTCGCTACTGTGGCTGAAGGTATTCTGGGGCCCTAAATAAACTTGAAAGGCAATCTAGGCCACAAAAACTGCAACTTCTAGGCCAGTCCTAGTGCTGAACTGACCCCAGAGCCAGTGGACTGGGGGGACTTACTGATTTACCAGCAGGGGTGGCTAATGGAGTGCTGGCATCACTCCTCTCCTAACCCCAGGCTGCATAGCTCACAGCTCCAAAAGAGCCCCCTTCCTTCTGCTTGAGGAGAGGAAAGGTAGAAGTGGGAAGGACTTTGTGGAATGGAGGTCATCATGTTAAGTCAAACAAGCCAGGCATTGAGAGACAAACTTTACACATTCTCACTTATTTGTGGGATCTACAAATCAGAACAATTGAACTCATGGGGATAGACAGTAAAATAATACTTACTAGAGACCGGGAAGGGTAGTTGGGGGTGTTGGGGAGGTGAACATGGTTAGTGGATACGAAAAATAGTTGGAAAGAATGAATAAGACCTATTATTTGCTAGCACAACAGAGTGACTATAGTTAATAATAATTTAATTGTACATTTTCAGACAACTAAAAGAGTAGAATTGGATTTTTTTGGTAACACGAAGGAATCCTTGAGAGGACAGATATCCCATTTTCCATGATGTGATTATTATGCATTGCATTCCTGTATCAAAACATCTTATGTACCCAATAAATATATACACCTAGTACGTACCCACAAAAATTAAAAATAAATAATTGAAATATTGGAATTAACCTAAGTGTCCATCAATGGATGAAGGGATACAGAAAATGTGGTACAAAGAAAAGATAAATGTTTGAGGTGATGGATATCCCAGTTACCCTGATTTGATCATTACACCTTGTATACCAACTATTACGTGTACCCTCAAAATACATTGAAGTGGCTTCATTGTCTGGAGTAACACCCGAGGTTTGTTGTCTCATGACCACGGAGATCAAAGATGTGGACACACACACAAAGAGTGAGATTAAGAGTGGGAATTTTCCGGGGCCTGCCCCTCAGACATAATTCTGAATTAAAGAAAATATTTTATCAAAAGAAGATGGCCACTACCCAGTTGCAGAGGACTTCCATGACTGCACTGGTATTTCCCAATAAGATATCACCTGAACACCAGTGTTTGGTGTTAGTGAAGAGGCTCCTAGCAGTTTCAGTATCCTGTATCACATATTTGAGAGGAATATTTCCAGAATGTTCTTATAGAACCAGATATCTAGATGATCTTTTGGTCAAAATACTGAGAGAAGATAAAAATTGCCCAGGATCTACACAGTTAGTGAAATAGATGCTAGGACATTATGATGCTTTACAGAAAAAATACTTTAGGATGGCTGTTCTAGCTATATACACAAACCCAGAAGATCCTCAGACAATTTCAGAATGTTACCATTTCAAATTCAAATATGCCAACAATGGACCACTCATGGACTTACTTCGTAAGTAAAAACCAAAGCAACAAATCTAGCATGTCATGTACTGATACCAAGAAAGCAAACATTCTCCTTATTCGCAAGATTGATATCCTAATGCAAAATCTGGGGCCTTTACCTAATGATGTTTGTTTGACCATGAAACCTTTTTATTATGATGAACTTACACCCCTAGATTACCAGCCTCTCGGTTTTAAGGATGGTGATTGTGAAGGAGTTATATTTGAAGGGAAGCCTAGGTATTTAAATGTGTGTGAAGTCTCAATACCTTTTCACACCTTCAAAGTAAAAGTGACCACTGGAAAAACTCCGTCTCTACTAAAAATACAAAATTAGCTGGGCCTGGGGGATTGCGCGCCAATCTCCAGCCTGGGCAACAAGAGCGAAACTCTGTCTCAAAAAAAAAAAAAAGAAAAAATAATAGTGATTTATTGAGCTGCTTTTTGTTAGAAGGGAAGTTCTGCTGAGGACTCTTTTACCCTCACTATCTGCCTAAATAATTTCTTTCTATCTCCTGTATCAATATCAATTAAAAATTTAATGACAAAGAAAATGTGGTACATATAAATGGTGGAATATTATTCAGCCTCAGAAATCGTGAAATCTTGTCATTGCAGCAACATAAATGGTAGAGGTCATTACATTACATGAAATAAGCAGGCACAGAAAGACATATACTGCGTGTTATCAGTTACGTGGAAGCTAAAAAAGTGGATCTTGTGGAGGTAAAGTTGATTGGTAGTTACCAGAGGCTGAGAAGGATAGGAGAGAGGCAGGGGAGAAGAAGAAACACTGCTAAATGGGTATCAAAATACAGTTAAAGATAGAATAAATAAGATCTAGCATTCAAAAGTACAGTAGGATGATTACAGTTAACAATAATTTTTCATATAGTTGAAAACTACTGACAGAGAGGAAATGGAATGTTCCCAACATAAAGAAAGGGAGAATTTGGGGGGTTATGGATGTCCCAGTTGTCTCAGTGATTACACATTTTATACATGTATCGAAATATCACAGGTACCCTAAAATTATATACTTCTATTATGTATTGGGAAAAAATTTACCAGGGAAAAAGGAACTATATTTTGATTGACAATTGATTTCTCAGCAACAATAATGGAAGCCAGGAAACAGTGGAGTATTTTCGATATAATGACAGAAAATGCCTGTCAGTATAGGATTATATACTTAGCAAAGAAAATTTTGAAGAATGAAAAATAATGGTATTGTCAGGTAAGGAAAAGGTGAGAAATTTCACAACCAAAAGACACTCTCTTAAAAAATTCAAAAGATATATTCAAGGAAAATGAAACCAATTCCACATGGAAAATACAAAAAGGATTAAAGAACAAAGAAAGTGGTAAATACATGGGTAAATATAAACAACACTGAATTCCTAAAACAATACTTTTTGGGGGGTTTAAAACAAGGTAAGCTATGGTATTCAATAATTACATATAAGTTAGGAAGGAGTGATCAGACTTAAACATTTAATAGAATCATTATTTAAAGGAGTACGTTCAGATTTTTATAATTTAAGTATACATGCTGAAAATGTTAAGGTAACCAAGAAAACATAGAAATGGAATATTTAACTTTCAAATCTGTGGAGGAAAACATGAATAAGAAAAATATCTATTCAATATTTAATTAGACAACTCAAAACAACAAATTAGAAAAAGAAACAGATAAAGAGGGACAAACAGCACAATAATAGGATAGTAGAAATAAATCCAAATAAGTGCCTCTCTCCTCTCAACTCTCAATATTTAAATATTTGCCGTAGTGACTTGCAAATATTTTATTAAAAATTTACTATTAGGTTGATGCAAAAGTAATTTCAGTTTCTGCCATTACTTTCAGTAGCAAAAACTACAATTACTTTTGTAGTGATCTAATATCTGAAACGAAAACTACGATATATACATTATTGCATCAGCAAAAATGTCAAGTTGTGTATATGTTCAGGAAGGAGGTTTTATAGTTCTTGCTGAATATCTCAGCTCTTATTCGGATAATGTCTTGTTTCTAACTAATGTGATTTTCCTCGGGTTTAGCTTCTTTCTATCTGTCCATTATCTGAAGGTGCTAACACCTAGATTCAATTTAAATAGTATCCCTACTATATTAAACATATGATATCTTTGTTTGGTTACATAACAATACACATTTATTATTGAGCATAGAAAGTCAAGGAAATTTGCATCCATTACAAAATATGCTAGACACAACAGAGTCAATATACAGCCCATAAAGCAAAGCCATTAAATCATTTCAAAAGTTGTGATATAATTGCTTTACATAATGCAGAAGTCTTTGGTGGCTTGTTATATGAATGTAAGAATGTTTTATTGATATTTGGGGAAATTAATCTGCATTTTTGTATTATTACTATTACATATGCTAATTTTACCTACAGGAATATAAAAATATAATTAACGATGCAGTTAAAATGATCCACTAAAAGACAAGAATTTTTGATCTTGATTAAAAAATGAAAGACCAGGCCGGGCGCGGTGGCTCAAGCCTGTAATCCCAGCACTTTGGGAGGCCGAGGCGGGTGGATCACGAGGTCAGGAGATCGAGACTATCCTGGCTAACACGGTGAAACCCTGTCTCTACTAAAAAAATACAAAAAACTAGCCGGGCGAGGTGGCGGGCGCCTGTAGTCCCAGCTACTCGGGAGGCTGAGGCAGGAGAATGGCGTAAACCCAGGAGGCGGAGCTTGCAGTGAGCTGAGATCTGGCCACTGCACTCCAGCCTGGGCGACAGAGCGAGACTCCGCCACAAAAAAAAAAAAAAAAAAAAATGAAAGACCTACCTAAACCTTCAGGAAGCAATTTGAACATGGACAACTGGAGCAAAGCTGGGAAAATGTGAGTCAAAAAATAAATGGCTTCTTTTGAGAAGTGTCTGTTTCATGTCCTTTGCCTATTTTTTTAACATTTTTCTTGGTTGTTGATTTGTTTAAGTTCATTACAGATTCTGGACATTAGACCTTTGTTGAATGCATAGTTTGCAAATATATTTAGTGTACTCTGTTGATAGTTTCTTTTGCTGTGCAGAAGCTCTTTAGTTTAATTAAGTTCTACTTGTCAATTTTTGCTTTTGCTGTAATTGCTTTTGGAGACTTAGCCAAAAATTATTTGCCAAGGTCAATGTCAACTTGTGTGCCCATCAATAATGAATTGGATTTTTAAAATGTGATACTTATACACTATAGAGTACTATGCAGCCATGAAAAGGAATAAAATCATGTCCTTTGTAGCAACATGGAATAGCTGGAGGCCATAATCCTAAGTGAATTAACTAAGGAGCAGAAAACCACATGCCACATATTCTCACTTATAAGTGGGAGCTGAACACTGAGCGCACATGGACATAAACTTGGGAACAACAGACACCTGGGTCTACTAGAGGGAAGAGGATGGAAAGGGGCATGGCTTTAAAAACTACCTATTAGGTGTCATGCTCACTATCTGGGTGATGGGATCCATACCCCAAACCTTACCATCATGCAATATACCCATGTAACAAACCTGCACATATACCTTGTATATCTAAAATATAAGTTGAGGCCAGGAGTGGTGGCTCACACTTGTAATCCCAATGCAGGCAGATTACTTGAAGCTAAAAGTTCAAGGCCAACCTGGTCAACATGGCAAAACCTTCTCTCTACTAAAAATAACAAAAATTAGCCAGGCATGATGGTGCGTGCCTGTAATTCACTTACACAGGAGTCTGAGGCACGAGAATTGCTTGAACCAAGGAGGTAGAGGTTGCAGTGAGCCAAGATCGCACCACTGCACCACAGCCTGGGCAACAGAGTGAGACCCTGAATCAAAAAAAAAAAAAAAAAAATTAAGTAAGAAAAAGAATGGTATAACTATACAATTATGTAAATACAGACAAAATATATTTTAGGGTCAAAAATATTTATAGAGATGAAAGAGTAATTGCAAAGTGGAGAAAAGTTTCAATTTACTGGTGAGACTAAAGATTTCTGATTTGTATACATCTACTTAAAAACACAGTCTTTTATGTATGTTCGCATGTATGAAACAAAAAGGATGAAAAGACAAATACATGATAAGACTGGGAGATTTTAACACATTCGTCTAGTAATTGCGAGATTAGACATGTAAAGTCAGTGAGAGCACAGAATATTTGATTAACACAATTAACAAGTTTAACCTAATGAAGTAACTGCAAAATACCCCTTCCATTCAAGGACACTTAGAACTTTTACAAAATTAACCACATATTGTGCCATAAAACAGGATTCGTCAAATTTCAAATGACTGGAGTCAGGCAGAACAAATTCCATGACCACAGTATAATTAAGTCAGAAGTAATAAACAAAAAGATTAGGGAAAATTCACACTTTTAGAAGTTAAATATTTCTAAAAAACACACAGGTCAAAGAAGAAATTATAGCAAAACTTAGGAAGCACTAGAAACTGAATGATAATACAAATGCTGCACATCAAACTTATGTGATAACGCTAAAGCGGTTATTAGAAAAAAGCAGAAAGTTTCAAATTATTACATTAGAAAATTTTAAAAGCCTCATAATGAATGAGTTTAAGAAATTACTAACAGAAAAAACCCTGAGTTCATCCCCCAAAATAGAAAATCCCCCAAAATAGAAAATGAAAGGAAAATAGACATATAAAATAGAAAAATCAAATGAAAGAAAATAGAAAAATGGAAGATAGAAAATCAAATGAAAAGAAACAGAGAGAAGAAACAACGCCAAAAATTATTGGAAATGAATGTCAAAATTCACAAACAGACTGTGCAAAGGAGAAAAGAGTGAAAAATACTATTAGCAGTGAAGGGGGTGGGGAATATAACTAGGCAGTCTGTGTAATTTAAGTTATTGTTTAAATATTATACCAATACATTTAAAGTATTAGGTACAATGGGCAAACTTCTATAATAATATAAATCAAACTAACAAGCAGAAATGGGTACCGGGGTAAGCCCAAATTGAGTTGTCACTATTAAAAAAATTAAATCAGTAGTTGAAAGTCTTCTTTCTCATATACTCTTCCAAAAAAACTTCTACTATTTTATTCATAAAGACCAGCAAACATGAATTAATTCCAATCCTACACAAACTATCCTAAACTATAAAGATAGAGGAAATATCAGCAAACTAACATGGCAACAGGAAACCAAACACCTCGTGTTTTCACTCATAAGTGGGAGGTGAAAACTGAGAACACATGGACACAGAGAGGGGAACAACCCACAATGTAGTGTGTGGGGTGAGAGGGGGGCGGAACTTAGAGGACAGGTCAATAGGTGCAGCTAACCACCATGGCACACGTACAACTATGTAACAAATCTCCACATTCTGCACATATATCCCATATTTTTTTAGAAGAAATAAAGAAAAAAAGAAATCTCAAGAAACTTGGTTTTGAAGACCATTTAATATTGTGATGGTTAAAAAAAATAGAGGAAATAATAATGAGCTATTCCTAGCTCATCTTAGGAGGCTTTCATTACCTTGGTTCTGAAACTTACGAGGACAATATATAAAAAAAGTTACTGTCCAAACTAACTTGTGAACACAGATGTTAACATCTTAAAGAAAAGATCAGTATTGCTTAAAAGTAATAAACGTTCTGGCAAATATGTGTTCATTTGAGAATATAAGGTCGTTTAACAGAAAATAAGTTTTGGTTAATATACCACTTTAACAAATTTAGGAGAAATTTATAATTATCTAAATGGATACAGATAAAGAATTTGATAAAATTAAACCTTTGTATGTGTTAAAGCTCTTACCAAACTAAGATTTGAAAGTAAAAAACTTCCCTATTTAAAGATGTTCAAAACCCCAGAGACTACCTAATGATAAAACTTGGAAAACATTCCTTTTAAGATAAGACAAAAACAGCAGTTCCTGCTGTCACCACTTCTAGTTGGGCATTTGTCAGGGCAGCAAGGAAAGATAAAAGACCTATGAAGTTTAGGGGGGAAGAATAAAACTCATGTTTTTCATAGATGGTATGATTTTTTAAAATCTAGAAACCTCTAAAGAATCATTGAGTACATTCATCAAGACTGCTGGACACATGAATTAATAAAAAACTTTAGCCATACTTCTATATATTAGCAACAAAGACAAAATGGAATCAAACAAATATAACCTTTCACATAACATTAAAAAGTTAAGAATCAATTACCAAAAATATGCAGACATTGATGGGAAAAAATATCAAACTTAACAGAAAAGTATTAAGTAAGACCAAGACCTAAATAAGCAGAGAGACACACCATGCTTATGACTGAAAGATATATTACAAAGATATCAGTTGTCTTTTCCATTTATCTATGAGTTCAGTGCAATTCTAGTAAAAGTTCTGACAAATTTTGTTTTTTGTTTGCTTATTTTTTATTTTATGATGAACTTAACAAACGGAATTTATACTGTATACTAAAATTTATACTGAAGAGATAAGAGCCCTAAATAGCCCAGAAATCCCTGAAAAGAATAAAGGTGTCTTATTCAGATAAATTGTAAATGATAATCATAACACTATAGTAATTAAGCCAGTCAACAAAATAGAAGAGTTCCCTGAAACAGAATAAAACATACATAAACTCCCTTGATGATGAGTTGACATTTTATGTTGATGATTATTAAGGGACTAAAACAGAAAAGGTATTGGAACAATTATGGAGAAAAATAAAATTGGACCTAAACCCAAACATAAAAATAATTTTCAACTGCTGTAATGATGGAGAATATCGTTATGCCCACAGCACAGAGAAGGCTTTTAAAGGAAGATCCCCCCAAAATATATCAATGAGCACATTAAAATAAATAACTTCTGCTCAAAATATTCATAAAGTAAATAAAAAGTCAAACTAAATTTAGAAGAAGATGTTTGTAATGCATATAACCGACAAAGCATTAGAGTCTAGAATATATAAAGAAACCACAAAATTACAAGTAAAAGACAAACAATCCAATAGAATGGACCAAAAAGAATAAAAGGAAAACAAAATCTGAAGAGTCATTTCATTTGAAACAGAAACTATACAAAATATTCAATATCGTTAAGATTAAGGGGAATGGAAATTAAGACTATAAAGAGAAGCTAATTCCTATTTGCCAGACTGGCAAAAATACTAAAATCTGAGAACATCATATTCTGCCTGGTATGCAGAACCACCTGCCCACTATGTGTTCTTCGTGGAAATGTAAATTTGAACCATCACTTCAAAAACATTTGATGTTTTCCAATTGAGCAGAAGATGCATCAATCCTATGATTTAGCAATTCTACTCTTGTCTATATATTCCTCAAATCACATGCATACGGATACCAAAAAATATGTGTAAGAATGTCTTTAGAAGCACTGTCTGTTAACAGCAAAAAAAACTGGAAACAACCCAATAGTAGACTGAATAAATAAAATTTGGGTATTCCTACAATGAAACAGTAAATAGCAGTAAAATGAATGAATTATAACCACCTACAACATGAATGAATCTTATAATAGGAGCAATGAAGCCAAATTCAAGAAGATTTTGCTATATTTGATAATTCCGTTTAAATACAGTACTAAACCGTGCAAAAGTAAATGATATATTGTTTGCATATACAAACATATTTGGTAGCTGTTTATAAAACATATTTAGTAACAAAGGAATGATATAGAAATTGTAGTTACTTGGAAAGGTAGGGAGGGCCAGGAAATGGGATAGGATTGGTGAACAGCATTTATGAGATTTGCAAAGTGATAGTAATACTGTGTTTCTTAAACTGGGTTGTAGGTAAACATGTGTGTGTTTAAGTGTTGTATTGCTATTTTTGTACTTTACATATATTTTATAAGTATTTTTGTATCTACTCAATATTTAATGAAAATAAGTGAAAGAAACTATCTTCAGTAAGTGCTGGAGGAAAAACTCATATTCAAAATGTGATAACCAAGAGAAACTTTTATTAGTTCATTTCCTATAAGATATCCCATAGGCTATCAGAGTAGATCTGATTCTGAGTAAGTCAACCCATCTGTAATTTCTTATATGTCTTTTTGGTACAGGAGAAGCCATTTTTTAGTAAGGGGAGAAGAGACAAACAGCATCATAATGACAGCTCACCAATCTTTACTATTCTTGACTTTCTGAGATTGCTGTACCTACAGGGTTAAGATATCTTAAAGTACAGCTTGATGTGAGAGAATTTGCTGTCTATTCAGAGACAATCTTTTACTTACAGACAGTGTTTGATGTGACTTATAGATATCCTGAATCATCTTTTGTCTTCATTAAACTACAATTCTATTGATACGAAAATATCTTACTGTTTTGCAGTCAGCACTACTAACCACCTAAATTGATGTTTTATTTACAGGGTATTAAATAAGAACATCTTTGTCAAATATATGCTCTTGTTTTTTTCCCCTCAGCTTTGTGGGGGTCTCTTTATCTTTCCTTATTAGTGCTATCTTAATTGCTCCATCTTCAAGCAGCTTATAATTTATAACTCTTTGCTTAAGGCATAATTGCTGACCAAGGGGCCTCATTTCAGATCCACTAATCTATTGCTTTTTGAAGTTGTTACTGCCTTATAGAAGTTTGCGTTCAATTGATTATAGATCCATGCATGAGCTCTCTGCTTGCACCATCTTACCTTCGTAGACTCCATTTAGTGAGTTTTCCAGAGCTCAGCACGCTAGTTAAGACACACTGAATGTAACGCTACCCATTATCATCCTTCCTTTTAGCTAATTTGAAAGCACAGTTTTAAAACTAAAGAAAAAAATAACTGATAGAGTATTTTAAATTCAACTGCCTTAGAAACATTCAGTAGTAAACGAACTTAAGTGATTAATATGGAAAATAAATCTGTTCTCCTTCACCCCAAGCTGCATTCTGTGTTTTAGTTGTATTTGTGCCAAGAAGTTTCGGCAATCTGTGCATCTTTTTTTTTAAGCCTCAAAAGTAAATAACAAAACACAGACTCCATGGTTGTGTGGCTGATTTTACAGAGTATTATGGCATGGATAGCTTTGATAAAATTCTCCCAAATTTTCCTACTCTCACTTGTGAGAGTCCTTCCTCAACCTGTGTGTGATGTGGGGGTGTGTGTTCATGTGTAATTTCTAAACTCATATTAAAGATTCAAACTTTAAAATAATACAAAATAATATATGGTGGACCCACAACATCCTGAAATAACAACTTAAAAAGCATAAGTAAGGTAACAAGATAAAAAATTACCTGGCCAAAATCTAGGATAAACTAAAAATTCAGAGAGTTGTGTCCCAAACTAAAACTTGCTTTTGCCCAGAGGGTGTTTATCTATTGAAAGAAACAACTGTGAAACTGAACTGTGGTTTTGGCAGCCTCCTGATGCAAGGGAACATACTTCAAAAATCAGTTTCTACCTAACTGCAGAGTCTGAAAAGAGCTATAGCCTCAGAATAAGCATGAGCCAGTAGTAAAGAAGCCCTTGCTTGAAAATGCACAATAGAGATCCATAAAACTTCAGATACTGAAATTAAGACATATTATAAAACAACTTATGCTTACAAGTTAAAAATATACATCAACAAAACAAGCTTAAGAAACAGAAAGTTACGCCGGGTGCTGTGGCTCACGCCTGCAATTCCAGCACTTTGGAAGGCCGAGGCAGGCAGATTGCTTGAGGTCAGGAGTTCAAGACTAGGGTGGGCAACCTGGTGAAACCCCATCTCTACTAAAAATACAAAAATTAGCCAGTGGTCGTGGTGCATGCCTGTAGCCCCAACTACACACGAGGCTGAGGCACAACAATCGCTTGTATCCTGGAAAAGAGGTTGCAGTGAGCTGAGATCGCACCACTGCACTCCAGCCTTGGGCAATAGAGGGAGATCCTGTTAATAATAATTAAAAAAAAAAAAAGGAAAAGAAACAGAAAGTTATTTTAAAAAGTGTTACTGATTTTAAGACAATTAAACCAATCTTCTCATCCTAAAACTATAATGAAAATTAAGAACTCAATGGGAAGATTTAACAATAGACTAGATTAAAAAGAAAATTAGTGAGCTGGAAGATAGGTTAGAATAAACTTTTTAGATTGCAGCATGAAGGGACAAAAAGAAGCGCAAAAGACGTGCTAAAAGACACAGAACATGTCTTACAGACATGTTCTAAAGATCTAAACTAATATGGGAAGATCTAAAATAATATGAGTAGAAATTGGTCTTTATAGTCTGTCCCCTTAGAGCCAGGAGACTGTAGTAGGGAGATGGATGTGGTTACAAAAGGGCATAATGGAGGATACTGTGGTATTGGAAGTATTTTTTATCTTGATTTAGGTAATGGACACACAAACTTACACATGTAATAAAATTGTATATAACTAAACACACACATGCATGCACACAAATAAGTACAAGTAAACCTGGAGAAATCTGAATAAGATTAGTAGATTGTATAAATGCTGGTTATGGCATTATATGGTAGTTTTACAAGATTTTAACATTGAGAAAAATAGGAAAGTGTACATAAAATATCTCTCCTTCCTTCCTTCCTTTCTTTCTTTCTTTCTTTCTTTCTTTCTTTCTTTCTTTCTTTCTTTCTTTCTTTCTTTCTTTCTTTCTTTCTTTCTTTCTTTCTTTCTTTCTTTTCTTCTTTTTTTGAGATGGAGTGTCGCTCTGTTGCCAGGTTGGAGTGCAGTGGTATGATCTCAGTTCACTGCAACCTCCATCTCCTGGGTTCAAGTGATTCTCCTGCCTCAGCCTCCCGAGTAGCTGGGACTACAGGCACCCGCCACCACCCCCAGCTAATTTTTGTATTTTTAGTACAGATGGGGTTTCACCATGTTGGCCAGGATGGTCTCGATTTCTTGACCTCGTGATCCGCCTGCCTCGGCCTCCCAAAGTGCTGGGATTACAGGCATGAGCCACCACGCTCGGCCTGTATTATTTCTTATAACTACATTTGAATCAATAATTAACTCAATAAAATTTGAATTAAAAAATATACAAACATGTAGATGCACAATAGCAAAAATGCAAAATGCCTAAGCAAAGAGAACATGCTAAATACAACAGAAAAATAAAGATGGACTGCCTCCAAAAGAACAGCAGTTTGACTGACAACTTCATAATGCCAACTAAGGATGCTAGGAGTCAATAGAATACTAGCTTCAAAGTTTTAAGATAGGTAGCAAGTGAAGCTATTGCCCAAAGTGAAGGTAAAATAAAGGCATCTTCAGATAGACAGAAAAATAAGAGTGTTCACCACCTTCAAAACTGCACTAAAATATAACTCTAAAGGATTTACCTAATAAGAATAAAATGACCCTACATGGAAGATGTGAGATGCATGAAGGAATAAAAAGCAAACTTATACACGTATTACATATTAGTTTGTAAAATATGAAAGTTAACATATATCTTTACCAGATATCAAGACTTAGTAACATTAACACAATATAGAATAACTAAGGCTGCCCAATGGGACAAAAGAGGGCACCTAGAAACAGTTATGCATTTATGAGCATTGAATTAAGCAGTGTAGAGCAGTGGAAAATGACTTTTTTTTTTTTTTTTTTTAAATGAGACAGAGTCTCAATCTGTCATCCAGGCTGGAGTGCAGTAGCACAATCTTGGCTCACTGCAACCTCTGCCTCCTGGGTTCAAGAGATTCTCCTGCCTTAGCCTCCTGAGTAGCTGGGACTACAGGCATTTGCCACCACACCCAGCTAATTTTTGTATTTTTAGTAGAGACGGGGTTTCACCATGTTGGCTGGGATGGTCTCAATATCTTGACTTCGTGATCCACCCGCCTTGGCCTCCCAAAGTGCTGGGATAACAGGCATGAGCCACCGTGCACTGCCGCAAACCTCATTGGAAAATATATTCATGATATTTGGGAATAAAAATATTTCTGAAATAAAACATAAAAAGTACTAACCACAAAGGAAAAGATCAATAAACATGCTTATGTTAGAAGTAAGAATTTTGGGCCAGGTGTGTTGGCTCACACTGTAATCTCAGCACTTCGGGAGGCTGAGGCAGGAGAATCCTTTAAACCAGGAGTTTGAGACCAGGCTGGATAACATAGCGAGATCCTGACTCTACAAAAAAAGCTTTTTTAAAAAAGTAAGTAAGAATTTTGTTCATCAAAAGGTGCTATAAAATTACTAAAAGAGAAGTCAGAGTGGGAGAAGGTATTTGCTAACAAAGACTCATATCCGTAACATACAATGAACTCCTACAAATCAATAAAAAGAGAAAACTTAACAGAAAAAAATGGGCAAAATAATATGAATAGGCATTTGCCCAAAAAGGTGTTAGAAAGGCCAATAAACCTTTAAAATGTTTTTAACTTCATTTATAACTAAGGAAATATTACTTACAGTCTTAATGAGATAACAGTACTACCCCCCACTGCCTACCACCAGATTAGCAGAATTTAAATTAACAATACACAATACTAAGAAAAACAACTCAATTCTGAAATAGCATATTTTTATACATACATCAACAAATATAGTTAAATGGCAAATAAAGATATGAAAGGTGTTCAGCATCACTGCATTAGCACAATATAAAGTAAGATTATAACAAAATAGAACTACACATCTATTTGAATGAATCAAATTGAAAACATTGACCATACCAAATGTTGGTAAGGTTATGGAAGAACTAGACCTCTCATATGCTACCAGTAGTAATGTGATTTTTTTTTTTTTAGACTCCCTTAAATGTAATTTGAGTCTGGGAATATATTTGTCTCCTAGTTTCACTAAAAATGTAGATTTCAGGTTTTTGTTTTAATTCTTGTTGCTTTTCTATATTTTCCAGTAGGAAAAGAGGAAAATGCTGACTTTCATGGCCATGTTCACACTGGAAGCATTCTTTATATTTTTAGGCACATTAATTCGTTATTTTGAAAGGCTGATTAGAGGTGCCTTTTTAATACTAAACTTTACGAGATGATATTGGGTTGCGTAGTGCTTTATAACATAACAAAAAAGAAAATATTCTCCTACACTGTACCACTTCTTTTGCCATGAAAATTAATCTGATCTAGTTTAGTCAACAAAATAGAGTGAACATTACAATCAGAAAATTGAACTGAAAAAGAAATCAAGACAATTATGCTGTCCTAAAGTTACAATCACTATAATCAACAGATGAAAAAATATGCATACAGTCTCACCCATGGAAGTTTAAATTTTAGGCATCAAAGCACGAATCCAAGAAGGTCTAGGAAATGCCTCACCACTTTTCTGCAGATAGATATTAGACAGATTATGCTTCATAAAGCACTAAAAAAGGCTCTCTGAGAAAGAATTGTTCTGCATACCTTGCCCTTTGTTGGTGTCAAAGCTTTTGATCAACTGTAATCAGTTGGCTTTTAGAAATAATGACTGATATTTTCTTTAAAGAGTTCTGTCAATCTAAGTATTTTTGTAATTTATTTGTTATTAGCTTGCAGTGCTTTTGATTACGTTTTTCCTTGCAGTTTTTTACTATAGTGCCTCTAATTTCCTTATCATTTTGCAACTATGATCTGTTTTATACATAATTAAACACCTTTTGAATTACCACACAGTCTGCTTCATTTCCAGTATTGAACAAATGGCTTGTGGAGTTTTTAGGAAGTGATGATTTTAAAATACTACAGGGAATAAGATTCTTTAATATATTAATTATCTGCCAGATCAGAATGGCCTGCAGACAGGGTAAAAGAAAGACATAATTCTCTGGAATGCAAAGAAAAACTAGCTCAAGGGATTGTTACAGAGTAACTGTTGCTAGTAGACAGTTTAAGAGATAAAGACTGGGGCAGTCCTCTTTGGGCATTATACTTACACATTTTAGGTAATAAATCAGACTATTAAGGATTAAACTATATAATTATTGCCACAAAGCATACCAACATGCTTATTACAGCAAGTAAGAAAATCTTGTCGAAATTACCAAGCCTCTTGCAGGTGAAGCCCCTTGCAAGTGATCCAAAGAACCGTACACCAGGTGAAGTGAGAACTGGAATAGCATCTACTGAAAAATGGAGTAGCCACATTCTTCCTTGAATCTTAAGTATTAGAGTAAGGGGACAGATTAGAACCAGAATAGACACAAGAGCTTGGCCATAACTGACAGCCATCCTAAAACACACCAGGTCTTAGAATGATGAATGTTATATCAGGAAAAGAAAAACTAAGGAAGTAATCAAAGGGATATAGTTCTATCATCAGTATCAGTCTATGGAAGAGTTATAGTCCATGTCTCCAAATGGTTTTTGTTGGTTAAGGAGTCATGGAGTTGCATACTTGGATACCAGTTTCCTTATTCTTCAAAATAAGGTAATCACAAGCAGTCTTTTATCTCCATTTAAATAGTAGTTAGCTATCACATAAAAAATCTTTTTTTTTTTTAGGAATTTTTTTTTTCCTCTCTTTTTTTTTGGTTTATTTATTTATTTATTTATTTATTTTATTATTATTATTATACTTTAAGTTCTAGGGTACATGTGCATAACGTGCAGGTTTGTTACATCACATAAAAAATCTTATCCACAATGATCAAGTTGGCTTCATCCCTGGAATGCAAAGCTGGTTCAACACATGCAAATCAATAAATGTAATCCACATGAACAGAATCAACGACAAAACCACATGATTATCTCAATAGATGCAGAAAAGGTCTTCAATAAAATTCAACACCCCTTCATGCTAAAAACTCTCAATAAACTAGGTATTGATGGAACATATCTCAAAATAATAAGAGCTATTTATGACAAACCCACAGCCAATATCATACTGAATGGGCAAAAGCTAGAAGCATTCCCTTTGAAATCCCAAGACAGGGATGCCTTCTCTCACCACTCCTATTCAACACAGTATTGTAAGTTCTAACCAGTGAAATTAGGCAAGAGAAAAGAAATAAAGGGTATTCAGATAGGAAAAGAGGGAGTCAAATTGTCTCTGTCTGCAGATGACATGATTGTATATTTAGAAAACCCCATCCTCTCAGCACAAAACTCCTTAAGCCAATAAGCAACTTCAGCAAAGTCTCAGGATACAAAATCAATGTGCAAAAATCACAAGCATTCTTATACACCAATAACAGACAAACAGAGAGTCAAATCATGAGTGAACTCCCATTCACAATTGCTTCAAAGAGAATAAAATACCTAGGGATTCAACTTACAAGGGATGTGAAGGACCTCTTCAAGGAGAACTACAAACCATTGCTCAAGGAAATAAGAGAGGACACAAACAAATGAAAAACATTCCATGCTCATGGACAGGAAGAATCAATATCGTGAAAATGGCTATACTGCTCAAGGTAATTTATAGATTCAATGCTATTCCCATCCAGCTAGCACTGACTTTCTTCACAGAATTAGAAAAAAACTACTTTAAATTTCACGTGGAATCAAAAGTGAGCCCGTATAGCCAAGACAATCCTAAGCGAAAAGAACAAATATGGAGGCATCATGCTACCTGACTTCAAATTATACTACAAGCCTACAGTAACCAAAACAGCATGGTACTGGTACCAAAACAGATATATAGACCAATGGACCAGAACAGAGTCCTCAGATATAACACCACACATCTACAACCATCTGATCTTTGACAAACCTGACAAAAACAAGCAATGGGGAAAGCATTCCCTATTTAATAAATGGTATTGGAAAAACTGGCTAGCCATATGCAGAAAACTGAAACTGGACCCCTTCCTTATGTCTTACACAAAAATTAACTCAAGATAGATTAAAGACCTAAATGTGAAACCTAAAACCATAAAAACCCTGGAAGAAAACCTAGGCAATACCATTCAGGACATAGGCATCGGCAAAGACTTCATGACTAAAACACTAAAAGCAATGGCAACAAAAGCCAAAATTGACAAATGGGATCCAATTAAACTAGAGAGCTCCTGCACAGCAAAAGAAATTATCAGCAGAGTGAACTGTCAACCTACAGAATGGGAGAAAATGTTTGCAATCTATCCATCTGACAAAGGACTAATATCCAGAATCTACAAAGAACTTAAACAAGTTTACAAGGAAAAAACAAACTCATCAAAAAGTGGGCAAAGGATATAAACAGACATTTCTCAAAAGAAGACATTTATGCAGTCAACAAACATATGAAGAAAAGCTCATCATCACTGGTCACTAGAGAAATGCAAATCCAAGCCACAATGAGATAACACCTCACGCCAGTTAGAATGGCTATCATTAAAAAGTCAGGAAACAACAGATGCTGAAGAGGATGTAGAGAAATAGGAATACTTATACACCGTTGATAGGGGTGTAAATTAGTTCAACCATTGTGAAAGACAGTGTGGCAATTCCTCAAGGATCTAAAACCAGAAATACCATTTGACCCAGCAATTCCATTACTGGGTGTATACCCAGAGGATTATAAATCATTCTACTATAAAGACATATGCACACGTATGTTTATTGCGTCACTGTTCACAATAGCAGAGACTTGTATCCAATCCAGATGGCCATCAACGATAGACTGGGTAAAGAAAATGTGGCACATATACACCATGGAATACTATGCAGCCATAAAAAGGAATGAGTTCACGTCCTTTGCAGGGACGTGGATGAAGTTGGAAACCATCATTATCAGCAAATGAACACAAGAACAGAAAGCCAAACACTGCATGTTCTCACTCATAAGTGGGAGTTGAACAATGAGAACACATGGACACAGGGAGGGGAAAATCACACACCAGGGCCTGTCGGGGAGTGGGGGGCTAGGGGAGGGATAGCACTAGGAGAAATACTTGATGTAGATGATGGGTTGATGGGGGCAGCAAACCACCACTGCACGCGTATACCTGTGTAACAAACCTGCACATTCTGCACATGTACCCCAGAACTTAAAGTATAATTAGAAAGAGAGGAAAGAAAGAAAGAAAGAAAGAAAGAGAGAGAGAGAGAGAGGGAGGGAGAGAGGGAGGGAGGGAGGGAGGGAAGGAAGGAAGGAGGGAGGGAGGGAGGGAAGGAAGGAAGGAAGGAAGGAAGGAAGGAAGGAAGGAAGGAAGGAAGGAAGGAAGGAAGGAAGGAAATAGTAGTTAGCTCTCAAAATGTATCTTTGGAAATACTCTTCAGGATAATGGCTCATCTGGTTTTTAGTTGTTTCTGTATCTGTCCTATTTATTTACCAGCTCTTTTAAATAAAAAAGAAGCCCTTTAATTAAAAAAGCAATATGAATGTCTCCCGATAGACTTCATTAGTGCCATTATATTATTTTTGCTGCTTCCAAATACAATAGATTCATAGTTTGTTTAAGGAGCAAGCTGAAAGATAATAATAGTTTCACTGTAGAAGAGCTGTAGCTAATGCTACATCACTTATGAGATGAAATTATTACACATATACATTTTATACAGGAAATGGAATACATTGAAGATATAATTTTAGTATAAGAATTATGAAACTAATCGTTATTATTAACTATTTCTAAGATAGTTTCCAAAGTGTTTTTTTATGTCAGAATGCTTTAATAGTGTGTTTTCTTTTCACACATGGACTACCATTTGAAAAATATGATGACAGCTCTTTCTATTTCATAAACTCCTATTAACCAGAGTAGTTCCCTCTACAGTAGCCGGAAGCATGCAGCAGATGGCACTAAGAACATTTAGCAAAGCAGCCAAGAAGAGGTCTTCCTTAATTGCTCCACAAGGTCAGAAAATTGTCTGAAAAATGAGATACACTAAGGGAATCCAGCCTTCCCAAGACAGGTTACACAATGGAATTTGCAAGATCCACACCCTGTACTTTCTACTCGGGAGAATAATTTATAATATTCAAAATAAACATATAGATAATATCATGTTGAGCTTCTTTCAGGAATTAGGACTGTAATACTTGCCAAATTGTGAGCTATCACAACTATTGCTTTTTATTTTTAATTGAGAGCAATCCATTATTTTAACTTTGGAAGTACAAGATACAACGTGCTTAAATTTGTATTTTGAGAAAAGGAATGATTCATACAAAAGATAGCAAAGCAAATATCTGATTGTCTTCACAGTGAGTCACATATGCTTTCACCCTGTTATGTCCTTCTTTGTATTTCTACCGAAGTGGTGCAATAGCTAGTTTGTCACAGTTATGCTCTCACTTTCTATCTTGTGATTTTCTTTAGCAAACTGGTATTTGCTGCAGGATTGGATTGTTTAATTATTATATCTTTAGATACCCAATAACATATGACTAAACCACAGAAAAAGACTGAACTAACCTAATGTCTGCAATGGAAAAGAAAAACCAAGCAAATTTATAAGTCAGTGTTCTGCCTTTAAAAATAATTTCTATGAAAGATTAATTTCATTTACATCCACAATGCAAATTTACATCATTTTTTGTCTATAGGTAACTTTTATATAAATTTTTGTTTGCATCAACAGCACACATTTCTATCAAAACCATAAGATGCAATGAGTATTGAAGTGTATTTCTTATACAATGGGAAAATAACTTTTATAGTTCTTCTCTTTCAGTAACTGAAACTTTACTTAAAGAAAATCAATTCATTAGAGGATAGGAATCAACAAAACCTGAGAAATTTTGGTAAACCTGCATCATGCAATAATTTTCTGTCCTGTGAATGATCTGTGGTCACAGCACTCTTTGTTGTTCCACATGGCATCCCCATACTGTCATCCATACATTCTAAAACTAGCAGTTATAGAATCTTGTGTTTTTTGCTGTCATTATTTGAACATTTTATCAAATAAATTCTATATACAACACAAAAGAAAATAAATATGACCCCTGCTTTAAAGTAGAGATATTAAAGAGTTCTTGTCCAACTTTTGAAAGTGAGAAATATTCCTTCCAGGATGATTGTATAGAGACAGGAAGGAAATCATTGGTTGATCCGGTTAGAGATCCTGAGAGATCCACCTGTCAAACTATAACAAAAATGAATTACTGAGTTGTGAATTTAATATACTTTATTTCTTGAAGAATCCCCATATTCAAGGATAGATTTTAATAATTTCTGCTAATTCTAACATACTCTACATGCATGAATACATCAGGAGACCACCAGCTTTTCAAAAAATATGCTATGTACTATTTCCAGCAGTGTTTCTTAGAAGAGAAGAAATAACACTGTGGCCTAGAAAACTTCACTGTTACATTACTGTTAATATTTACCAGGATGAAAGAAGATGCTGTTGGTTAACTTAGGGTTTGTCAATAGAATATCCTTTTATATTTTGAAAGAGCTTAATCATCTAGTGAAGAGTTTTTCAAATCCTATTCTATAGAACACTGGTGTTTCTCACGATGTTAATAGGTGTCCTATTAGCAATACCTTAGTGACACCTTTCTTTTTCAATGCATTTTCTAAAAATGCACTAACAATGTAAAAATGAAGAGTTTAAAATATTTTCATATGCGTTTTGTTATTGTGCTAGAATCTAACTATAAGAAAAATCCCCAAGAGTTTTCTTAGAAAGGAAAATTCCTAAGGAAGTAAAAAGAGAAAGCACTAATCCGTGCCATTTAATCAGTGTGCTAAGGCATAAGCAGCATTTATTAATACCTGGGTGCTAGAGGAGAGACATTGACCATCCGCTCATGTTGCATCTCCTGGTTTTGTATCTTTGGCACACAATAGTGACATTTTTAATGTTTAAGATACATCAAACATTCACAGATTAGTGAATTTCTGTTAGAACTCTGTCAATACATCATAATTTTAAAGTTGTTTTGGCATCGAATAAGTTTGAGATGTGCAAATCTGGAAAGCAGATTTACCTCTACTTTTATCTTCTAGAAGAGGTTGTAGAAAATGGGTATAATCTCTTCTTTAGATGTTTGGTAGAGTTGACCAGTGAATCCATTTGGGCCTGGTGCTTTCTGTTTTGGAGAGTTGTTAACTATTGATTCAGTTTCTTTACTGGATAGAACCCTATTGAGGTTGTCTATTTTTTCTTATGTGAGTTTTGCTATAATCTATGTTTCAAGGAATTGGTTCATTTCATCTAGATTATTTAATTTGTGAGCATGGAGGAATTATAATATTCCTTTATTATCCTTTTAACATCCATGGGACATTTCATTTCATCATATGTTTGATTAATTTTGATCATATGTGGTACTATTTTTTGTTTTTTACCTTGGTCTTTGTTCTTCTTAAAGATTTTTTAAGTTGCCAAATAAGAACACTTTCTATGATACTATACTTTTAAAATGTTGTTGGAAAGCATTGTGTCATAAGCTTTTTAGAATATTTCTGCATGGTGAAATTTTAGATGCCATAGAAAATTTAGATTTAATATGCAGTCTATTTACATTTCCCCAAATCGGAATTTATAATAATAATTTTGAAAAAATTATAATTCCTGGAATTTCAGGTAAGGATATTTTATCTGAAATAGGTATCAATTTTTTCTCCAGATATCTCAATAAGTAATATATTTTGGAATTCTTTGAAAAGCAAATGATGTTACCTTTCAAGCTCCCTGTTTGAGCAGCTCCCCCTAATGAACAGAATTAAATGAAAATAAATTAATTTTTATCTGTTTTTAACATGAGACTTAATTAGGTCTTTTAATGTAGAGTAAAATTTATGATAATTTAGCCTCAGGAATTTTATTTCTGTTAGATTTTATCAGAAATCATTATCTACTTGAAAGTCATTAGTCTTCAGAATGATGGATGATACATTTTGTTCCACCTTTCATGTGCTGGTTGTTAGAGTTTACTTTTAGAAATTCAAAACCAGTTTTTATTTTAATTTGGAATGTGTTTTGTAGGTTCATTTAAATTTTAGTAATTAGAAAAGGTGGAGAAGCAAGTAGCTTCCCTAACTTCTTCTATTTGTTTAAGTATTAACCTGTTCTAGTAGTCTGATTGCATTGTTTCTGAATTTACATGAAGCTCTATTTGTTAACTGAGTGACCTTTTCTCTCTAAATCAGAAGTGCTAAGATGTATCTTTTTTGAAATGGTTATTTTATTTGCTTTGACTTTCTTTTCTTAGCATTCCTCCAAAAAGCCTTATGTATGTAAACAAAGATTTATTAGCATAAGTGGCAAAATGCCCAACAATTTTTACAAAATAAGTTTTACAAAAGATAATTAAGGATTGTAGTATTTTTCCATTAGCGCCAAGTGAGAATAATCAAATTGCTGCCACTAATGGCATTGGCCTCACATGACTTTAATTATCATGAATTACTCAGTTTTCACCTTTCATATATTTTAGGACTATAAGATGAATTTTGAATTAACGTATTTTTGTGTCTTGAGAATATTAGAAGTGGAACAAAAACCATAGTATCATTATTGTCATAGTGTTGAGTAGTTAATGATGTTTTAAAGACTAAAGATATCTTTTGGCCGGGAATGGTGGCTCACACCTGTAATCCCAGCAGTTTTGGAGGCCAATGCTGGCAGATCACTGGAGGTCAGAAGTTCGACACCAGCATGACCAACATGGTGCAACTCCGTCTCTACTAACAATACAAAAACTAGCCCAATGTGGTGGCTAGTGCCTGTAATCCCAGCTACTTGGGGGGCTGAGGCAGGAGAATCACTTGAACCTGGGAGGCAGAAGTTCCATTGAGCCGAGATAGCGTCATTGCACTCCAGCCTGGGAGACAAAAGCAAAAACTCCATTAAAAAAAAAAAAAAAAAAAAAAGGCCAGGTGTGGTAGCTTATGCCTGTAATCCCAGCACTTTGGGAGGCCGAGGCGGGCAGGATACGAGGTCAGGAGATCAACACCATCCTGACTAACATGGTGAAACCCTGTCTCTACTAAAAATACAAAAAAAAAAAAAAAAGAAGAAGAATTAGCCTGGCGTGGTGGTGGACGCCTGTAGTCCCAGCTACTCAGGAGGCTGAGGCAGGAGAACGGCGTGAACCTGGGAGGCAGAGCTTGCAGTGAGCCATGAGCCGAGATCGCGCCACTGCACTCCAACCTGGGCCACAGAGCGAGACTCCGCCTCAAAAAAAAAAAAAAAAAAAAAAAAAAAAAATCTACTGATTTTCTAGATGGAAAAAAAAGAAAAATGCAATGATTCTTGAATTCAATGAATTAAAAGACAATTTACTGATATTTTGTACTCTGCTGTGCATGGTCTTTGAACAACAAGATATCAAGAGCAAATATGGGTTCTAAAACAGCATTCAAAATGTGATGCTCCGGGAGGGTTCTTAAACGCCCTATCACTTTCACTGTGGCATTTCTACAGAAAATCAAACAGAATGTCTGACCATGCTTTTCCATCCTGAGTGGCTCTCCAAACGGCAACTGACCTTGCTGACCAGTAAGGTTCTCAGTATTTGTTTTCCAAAACCATTGTGTCTTCAAGCTGGTTTTACATTTTTCAGTTTGATAAGGATCAGCAAGCTATGGTTTCTACCCCCAAGAAGCTTACATGCTATCAAGGGAAAGAGATACATATGGAACTAACCAAAGATAATAAAGTAAATACTTTGCTCTTTGTGGAAACGCCAGAGAGAAGCTAGTAATTCTTCTGAAAGGATTAGAAAAACTTTACAGATGAGATGTGATTAAAGTTTGTCCTGAACCATTACATACATTCCACAGAAAAGATATCAGAGAAAGGTGTGGGGAAGTTAAAGGGACAATCTCACATTAAAAAAAAAAAAAAACAAAAAAACAAAAAAACTTTGAACTTACAAAATCATGTACTTTGAGTGAGAAGGACCCTTTAGTATGGTTATTAGAAAATCAAGAAAGATACACATCATTGGCAGAAAGGAAGCTATAACTTAAGACCCTAAGGTAGAAGGGCTCATTCTTTTCTCTTTCTATTTCATTACCTTCTAAAGAGTTTAGAAATAATCAAAGAATATAAAGATGCTTGTAATCTAGTTACTATTTCAATACTCACTATATGCAAGGCATAATGCTAATTTATTTGCACATGATTTCTCAGTTGATTCTGTCAACAACTCTTACCATTAGGCATTATCATTTCCATTTGAGAACCAGGTAAAACCTAATATTACTGAAAGTTAAGTAAACTTCCTGGTATCACATAGCTCATAGGTGGTATGACAGAGAATCAAATCAACGTTAAATTTTGACTCCAAAGTTTGTGTTCTTAATCACTACATCACACTATCTCCATTGTACAAGAAATGTGCTGTAGAAAACATTAAGACACCTAGACGGATCTGGTCCCTAACTTCCAGGAGGATGTCCCTAGAATGGGGACTTAGCCTGAAGGATGAATATCTGCAGAGACTGAGTTCAGAGCACTCACACTGTTGGTATTTTTTAAATTGATGGAGGTCTCCAAATACCTCTATTTCCTCAGAGAACACTATAAATTTATCAATCTCAGTTTTCGGTTTCACAAACTGGGGGCATATCACTCCTCGTATCTTTTAATTAGAGCCATAGGATAATCTTCTGATAATCCATTTCCTTGGCATGTGACTGCAAAATCCTAACCTATATACATGGCAACTGATATTCCTATTGGTTTTACCCTTAAAATTCCACTCATTTAATTATTTTTATTGTTTTTAATGTTTGAACTCTATAACAAACTAGAAATTCTCCACTGTTGATAACTGCAGATAGCGCTGATGAAAAAATGTGAGACAAAGGGTGGAGACTGGAGACTTAATTTCATGTGATTGTTCCTGCTGGATAGCCAAAAAGAGAAGTTGTGATGGCAGTTCAGGGTATTACTGTCTGCACTGGCATTTCTGTGGCCCCACAAGCAGAAAAAACTGTCGGGCAGACTCCTTGGTAGTGAATGAAAATGTCTGTGGGTCATAGAAGGCCATGTGGGCACTGGTCAAATACCCGACTGCTAGGATTGACCAGGTATAGTGTATAGGTAATTCTGGTTTCTTCCTAAAACTATTACTTAGGAATACAACTGGAGCACATCAGTCAGTCACATTGATCACAAGGCTTTTATTTTAGAGTTTGCTTCCATTTTGAAAGAAGAGGTAAAATTCATTTCTTGATTTTGTATAAATGTACTTATTACATACCTAAGTGAATACCCTATTGAATATTCTTAGCAGTAAATTACCTATGAAAGTAAAGTGTTTTTCCCTATTAATTATCTATAAAATGATTAGTATTGAAAAAGGCAATAAATAGATTTCAACTCTTGACTCAAATTTTTCTATCACAAATTAGACTACGAACCATCTTATTGAAAGTTCCCAGTTTAGAGCTTTGTTTGAAGTAGGAAATGAAAAATTAAAGTATCTTAGAGAATCTCTGTGTTCATAGACAAGTTTCAGCAAGTCTTACATGGAGCACAGTGAAAATGATATTTTATGTTAAACTCATAAAGCAAAAAGGAATAATCTACTGACTATTATTATGTCAAGTATGCACAGTATACATATAAATTTGTAAGCAAAAGGAAATTGTAACCGAAATTGATCTAATAATTTAGCACTGAGGAAATGATTTTGATATAATAAAGTTAATATATTCAGTAATAGAATGACTAAATTTGCAAATCTCCTAATTGGATTTTTGTATTAATATAAATTGCAAAGCATTTGTACTTTATTATAAATGAAATGGTGCACTCATCCATATAACTATCCATGTAATCCATATAATTATTACTTAATATTGAGCATGCACCTCCTGGGTTTGTAACTCATAAATTTGGACTTTAATTATTGAGCCAGATACTTAATTTTTATAACTTTAAGTTATTACTCATTCATAACTCTAGTAAAAATAAACAATGGGATGCTATAATATTTTTGTGTTCTGATGTATTAGAGAAAAAATTTTAAGATGAACGTTTTAGTAATAGACAATATAAACTATAAAAAAAGTTTCATTAAAGAAAATAGCTTAACTGTTATTATCACTATCATCACAAACACTGTAACTATTAAGAATGCTGTAACATTTTAAATAACTAATAATATAGTGATTTCTTTCAGTGTATTTTCACCTTACATAGTAAAATTAATGAACATTAATTTATCTTAAAATTGGAACATATAACTGACAATTTGTCTCTATTGAAGTCAGCATATTTTTTAAAATGAGATCTCAGAAATGAGAAAAAGTGGAAAAATACATCAGCTATATATAATTAAATAATTGGGAAAAATTATATTTCTTAAATATTTGAAATGAAAAAAATTATGAATATTGTATTCCAGTTACAGTTAGCAGTGCAAAGAGACAGAATAAGGAAACAGCAAACCAATCACGATTGTGAGCAATTTCTCCTTTGCTTTTGGTCCCAATAGAATAATTGTGTATAGAAGAACCTGGAAACAGGCAAAGGACCTAGCAGGATACACTTTTCCTAATTTCTATTTCTTTAACATTCTATTAAAATAATACTTTTAGTAAACTTTTGTTTTGACATCATCAGGACAAATGCCTTGAGGCTTAAAAAGTGTGCCTAGAAGACATAGTGGGTTTATTTCACTCTCAGGAGCTGATGAGTAAGTGATCACCGTGCCCCCTACACATGCATAAAAGAACAGGTCCTGAATAAAATGGAAGACCCACGGCTCCTTGGTTGTAACTCCCAAGGTCCAGGCACCCTTGGTTCACAATGAATCAAGTGGAGATATTTGGGATAGGCATCTGGATATGTAGAACTAAGGCCCAAGGCAGAGACTTGGCTGGGGATAGGAATGTGGAGTTTGTTCTTCTTAGCAGGTAGTTGATAATGTGCAGTGGGTGAGATAACTCCGCAGGAACGCAATTGTGTTGAATGAGAAAGGTAGCAGGTGAATATGGAATCCTGGGGAAAACCTGAGAAATGCCTAAATTACTGAGATGGGCCAAGGAAGAAAATCCAGTGAGAAGCACAGGATGGTTCCATAGATAAGTTATTTTACAAAATGAGAGTTATAGTTTCAAGAATGATGCTCTAATCAGTTTCAAATAATGTGGGAAGATATCACGTTAAAAGGACTGTGGATTTGTCAGGTAGGAGCTAATTGGCAGTCTTAGCTGCATGTTGTAATCTAAGTGGATGTGATACTGATAGGCTGTGGGATGTCCTCAAATGCCAGTGGGGCCTCGATTCCAGCCAATGTCCAGTCTCTTGACATCATTGCAAGAAAGAATTCAAGGATGAGTCAGAAAATAGTGTAAGTATGGAGATTTATTGCAAAGCTAAAGTACACACTCAGGAGAGGGGAGTATGGGCATACTCAAGAGACAGTCATGCAATAGAATTTGGGGTTTCTAGATTTATGGATTTCTATAACCAAGGGGTGGACTATTCATGAAATTCCTGGAAAAAGATGGAGATTTCTCGGAACTGTGGTGCCACTCATTTTTACCCCATGTGGCAGTTCTTGGAACTGTCATGGCACTGGTTGGTGTGTGATTTAGTATGTCAATGAGTAGATAATGCGGTCTTAGGAGAAACCTAGCTCAAATCCAAAGCTGTGTGGGTCCAGTCAGTCTTAGCCAGCTCAGTCCACACCCTGCTTTTCAGGGTCTTATCAGTCTCTAGCTTCTGTAGCTATTTCAACAGTTTGCTTTCACTTAGTCACGTGAAATTGCTGCCTGGAATTTTCTATTCGGCGACCACCCTGTGTTATTCCTGTCTCAGATGGTGAGTGTGGAAGCCAGACTGTTATTTTCTAAGGTGAATTAGAGGTAAGGAAGCAGTGAAAAGTCAGTTTGGTCTCTGCTGGTATTGATTTATGCTATTATGTCTGCCACAAATGTTAGGAGGAGAAACAAAATCGCCTGGTGCAATAGTTTACAACATTGGCTGTATATTACAGTCACCTCGAGAAGGGTCAATTCTATTTTTTGCATTTTCATACTAATGCCTGCTTCCCCTCTCTCCCCTAACCCACCAAACCAATGAAATCTTAATCTCCAGGAAAAGAACTCAGATATTGATATTTTAAATAGATCTCCAGGTGATTTTAATATTTAGCTGGATTTGAGGACCACTGGATTAATTATATAAGACTAAGGGTTTTGTAATCAACTTTAGATTAAATGTCAACTCACCTTCTGCTGATTGTGTAACTTCCCTGATGCTCAATTTCTTTACCAAGTAAGGATAATAACAGTATCTTCTCCACTTGATTTCAGGAAGAATTAGATGATGTAAAGTATGTGAAACACTTGGCATGACCCTGTCTATTATTGGTTGTTGTTGTTGTTACTGTTTATATCATTAAAGCAGACAGTTGATCATCCTAGTTCTCCAACTCTTTGGAACATATCTCTGTATATACATGTATATAAAATATATGTCATATATATCATATACTTATATCTATGATCTCTATTGTGACCACATAGATCATATATATATATATGTATATAATCTCTATGGTGACCACAGAGTAATAAAGAGATGTGGAGAGTCAAGCTCTGCCATTCTTTCCACCTCTTGTACTTCATGTCATCTGCTCAACAACTCTGCTACTACTTATGCCTGGTAATTGACTCTTGCCCCTGTATTAGCTATATCAAAAGTTTCTTGCTTCATTCTTGTTTGCTGCAGTTTTACATACATTTCTTGGGCCTTTGGTTTCTAACATTAACCATAGAACTTTATTATTCTTTCATAGAACTTAATAAGATCTCTCAAGCTCCTGCTCATTTTCAACTGAATTAAAGTCATTTGTGGCAATGCCTTATTATGCTACTAGACTATACATGCTATATTTCTTGCTATCGCAGACTGCCAATGGGCCCTAAGAAATGTGTGTTGATGGTGGTACGTGCATTGACTTTGGTTTCTTGCCTGGCATTCTACCCTTGGACCTTAACTTGGCTACCATTGTCAAAGCAAAAATTGCACTGGAGAAAGTTAAACAGGCGAGGAAGATGTTATTCAGGACAATTGCAATATTGGAAGAGAGACCCCAGTTTGAAGTAAATTCTGCTAAAACTAAAAGCAGGAGAGTATTTATACACTGGAGTGAACTAGTGGAAAAATGCCGGAGGACGTTTAGAGGAGGATGATCAATGGGATGTGTTGAGCACATTGAGTTATTTATTTCTGAATTTGCAAATGTTCTCTGTGATTATACCATCTGTGTTTGCTAATTGGTGCCCAAAAAAGTTAGGCTCCTTCCCCACCTCTAAGACTGGGAGATAGCAGCACTATCTTTCTTGATAATTACCTTTCACAGGGATAGCTCCCAGGTCCTTGAGAAAGACATTAGTGGGTTGTTAAACTGGTAAGAGGCTGGGAGAAAATATACATCCCAAAGACATAGAGAAAGAATGTACAATTGAAAGTTTTCTAAAGTAAATGCTCTAAGAAAAGGGAAGTCAGGGTCTAGAATCAGGAAGAAGCCTGTCTAAAGGTTACTTAAGCTGATGAGAACATTAAGGCTATCTTGGTCACCATATTTGATTTTTGTTTGTTTTAATATTTTTCTCAACTTCAGTATCTCTAGACTCTCTTGCTTCTTGTTTTTGCTCTGCCTTTATGTTCTGGTTTAAATCAAAAGTTTATTGAGCTAATCATTTTTTTAAATCTTAAAAAAGTATTAATTGGAAACAGTACATAAATTGAAACACACACACACACATACACAGACATCTTTAGATGTGGAAGAAATTCTAAAATTAATCTAACATACGTCTATGTCAAATATTTGAGTATCCTTTATAGCATTTTGCCTCAGTTTAATTATCTCCAAGAAAGAATAACTATTAGGTAATTCTTCCTTCTTTCTTTGGCCATATCCTTACCGTCACAAACAACAATGAGCAAACTGAATCATTTCCTCACTCACATGAGGGATCCTAAAGTGTTTGTATATACTATTGAGATGTCATCTTCCCCTCCTTGCCATGTCTTCTCTTCCTTGGTTTAGATTCCCATTATTTCATATAGTATGTTGATTCAAGGAAACTTCTTAACCCGGATTGTTTTCTTCAACATCTTCTATAAGATATGGCACTCAAAAGTGAATACAAAATTTCCTGAGTACCAGCAGACCAGTTCACAGTAGGGAACAATCACTTCACTCCTTCTAAACACTCTATTTCTATTAATGCAGAGACCAAATTCCCTTTCAGTAACTGGTTTTTGTTTGTTTGTTTTCACATATACTTTTTTACTACAATTTACTCCTATTAAATATATTTTGTTTGCCTTGGTCTACCATTGCAGCTTGTCAACACCATTTGGGATATTGGCTGTATTCTACATTGTATTGACTAATTTTTCCATTTTTCTCTAATCTGCTACATTGATAAAGATTACTTTAACTTCATCACCTGAATCTGACAAGAGCCCTGAATCCCACCCATGCACCAATGAATCAGCATCTTCAGGACATGGTCTTTTAAGAAGTTGTAAATTTACCTCATTGTGGCTCAATATTCATTTATCTTTTATATCCATATCCTAAGATAATTTCAAATGTGCAGATAAAGCATCAATTCAACAAATCTTTATTATTTCTGATTGTTTTTATAAACCTAATAAAAATACATAGTATCCTAGTATTTACAAAAAACATTCCATTTTGAAATGCATCCAAGCCTATTTGTTAAACTTATAATTCCTCTGGGAAAATTGGTTATGAATTATTTTTGAGAAAAGACAAAATTTTCATTCTTACATTCATGAACAGCCAAGAAACAGAAGGACCAGGTGTCCTTTGCTTGACTTCTTTGGCAGAGTGTTGATGACTTCTCTGCTTTCAAATCAATTAGAAAAATATTAAAGGCATAAGCCTTTTCTGATTTCCTATATAATTGTGTTCAAACATGAATTTTTCACAACTTAAACTTTTTTCTAAATTGTCATTCTATGGATTTGGTAGAACAATAAATGTATGTATGATTTGTTTGAAATTTTTACTATGTAATATTTTCTGCATATAAAGCTATGCAAGATATAAGTTATGATGGCTAGTAATAAAATGCACATCCATGACTGAATTTAAAAACTGGAATATAATCAATACCATAGTGCTTTTCCTTATTGCAATCCACTGCCTTCCTTCTGGGGGATAACTTCTATCCTAAATTTTGTGTTCAGCATTTCCTTCCTTTAATAAAAAGAATATTGTAACATATGTGAGTATCCCCAAGCAATTATTTCGTGTGTTTGTTGGTATAATTCATTTTCAAATACCAGGTAGACATCAGAATCGCTTACCTAGTGCTCAAATGATAGTAGAACCCCATGAGAGCCAAAATGGAGATTTACGTGCTTGGTTCCTCTTGAAAGACCAACTGCCTGCACACTTGACAATCTGCTTCTGTTTGGATCAACCATTGGATTCAGATATGCTTTTGAAAAGTATATTAAGGTCCATTTTTCCTATGCTACCCACTTGCCAAAGTACTTCTTTACTTTTTCTTTATGAAAAGTTATATGCAGTCTATGTACTAATTAAGCTGATATTAATAGCATATTAGAAAATTAAAGCATATTTAAGTTAAATTTTGATATAACCATGATTTTGACCATTCTACCTGATGGTATAGACATGTACACTCAGAATTAAAGAATAATTACACTATTTATTTATAAGTGATTGAGTTAACTGCAAAGTCTAAGTGCTAAATTTCAGTGACCCAGACCATGACTAGTTGAGGTCCTTTTGTTTAGATCTTGCAAAGTCCTGTCTCCCTTTCTATAAGATCTTTATTCTCCCTGATTGTCTAGCTTTCTGCTCAGATATTTATTGATTCATTTCTCTCCTACTTTCTTGACATCTGTCTTTCCTTAAGCCACTATTGTTTGGCATCTGCCTTCACGTTATGTCTGTCTTTGCAAGTCTCTCATTCCTACTTTGTCCAGGATGCAAAATGAATTTAAATTCTGGGTGTTAGGAGTCCAGATTGAAGGCTTATGAAGAAACTCTGGCCAGATCTAAAATAAGTTGTGTGATCACAAGGAGAGAGATGCAAAAACTTCAAGGATAGGGTGACAGATACAGAGATAGACAAGGAGGAAGTGAGATGTGGAAACAGGTGGGGGTAAATCTTTATTACAAGATTAAGAAATGGGAAGAAAATTAATTTGAAAGTTAAAGCAAATCTATACTAACCATTTTCACGAAACAAATGTCAACCATTTGATTTGCTTGCAATCTGCACTGAGGCCCTCTGGTTCTGGATGATTGAAACTAAAGTTCAGTTTGCTTTTTTTTAAAAAAATCATAGATTGTTTGTTGTGGCTTGCTCATGAATAAGATTGCCAGGTTCTATTTATATAGAGTTTTATCCAGCTTGTAATGTAAATAATTGGTGATTTTGTTTGCAACTTCTTATTTTGCTTATATTACTTTTGTATAATTTATGCACTCATGGCAGCCCTTCAAGTAGACTATAAAACTCTTGTTTGGCAGGATAGGACTCTGGCACTAAGCAGTTCATCAAAATTAATCTCTTAAATATTAAATAAACATTCAGGAAAAGGTGATTGCCGAGGCCGCCAGGAATAAAGTGCAGGAGTGGTGTTTATCACAAATTTATCGCTTAACTTTCACTTTCAGCTGCCATGATTTCCATCATCTTAAATTGAACAGAATTCTATGTAGACGTTATTTTTTTTTTGGTCTCAGCTTCTAGCCCTTTTATGCAGTGAAGTATACCAAAGACAAGGAGTAACCAGGAGCATCCCAGGGGGAAGCTTTTAGCGTCATTGATTTCTTTGGGAATATGAAGAGAACTAGGGCTCCATAAAAACATACAATTTGCAATTCTATGAAACAAAAATTTAAGAAGAATTTTCACGTGTGGCTACATTCAACATCTACTATCTCTAGTCAGGGAATCTCTAGTCAGCTGAGATTGGGAGTAGCTGCCCTGGGCTCCCCCGGGAATTGATCATGGGTCCTGAAAGACTCCCCATATACAGAGCTATGAATCTTCTAAAGATGAGGAAAAGTGACAGTCATAGGGAGTCCCCTAAGTTGATGCCTCTCAAACTTTAATGTGTTTGCAACTTGCTTTAGGATTTTGATAAAATGCAGATTTCTAGGCCCCCCACTCCAAAGATACTGATATTGTACGTCTGGAATGGGGCCTGAGAAGCTGCCTTTCTAGCAAGCTCTCAGGTGTTGCTACTTTGCTGTTTTCAGGACCATACATTGGAGAGAACTGCACTGAGTGGTCAATCGCACTATGATTAATTCAATCAGGAAACTTGAATGCCTTCTATGAATATCCATGACCAAAGAATGGGCCTCTGGAGGGCTGCTCACAGACTGGAGAGAGGGAGAAAGGACACACCTGCCTGGCCAGGAAAACCAACGGAATCAACATCGGAAATCAGTGTAGTGGCAGATGACCCACTAAAATCACCTTCTGGTCACGAACCAGCACCATGAGTTAAGAGGTAGGCAGTGTTTATAACCCAGAATGGGAAAGTTCTCTTAAAGGTCCCTGGTGCTACCAAAGCCAATTAGAGAGGTCCAGGGGGACTGTTGTCTTGGGTAGTGAGTTACCAAATATTTCAGTTCAGGCATGCAGAAAACCTTACAATGTAGAGTTGTGATCCAGACCTAGACTTTGGGGTGAGGCAGCCTGCAGTAGAATCCCTGCACTGCCACTTCTCTGCTGTGTTCCTTAGCAAGTTACTTAACCTTTCCGGGCTTCAGTTTTTTCCATATAAAATAGAGATATTAATAATACCTTCTTCCCAGGGTTGTTGTGAAACTACTATCAAAGCACTTACCACCATGCCTGACACTTAGAAAGTGCTCAGTAAAGGCTGTTATTATGCCTCCAGCAAGATAAATTTTTCCTTTGATGATATCTAGTGACTTCATCAGAATAAAGACTTTCTTATATATTTTAATGTGACATATGCAGAAAGAATCACACAGGAGCTGGAGATTTTTTTTTTAAGTTATTTTGATCACAGTGTATAAATTCTCCTCTTAAGAGTAGTTCAGCTACCATTTTCGTGATAATAACAAAGCAGCAGCTAAAGCTAAAGCTATCTTGGGCTATTTCCTCTAAATTTGCCTTCTAACATGTAAAGAATTTTATCTCACAAATTAGCAAATTCTAGCAAAGCTAGAATGTTGGTCATTTCTGATATCATGACTCTTGTGTGTCTTTTCTGGCACATCCCAAAACCATCAGGCTGATTCTGAGTTCTCAGAATACATATTGTGTTTATGCATTCATTATTCATTCATTCCTTTCATTCTTTGGTGTTCACAGTCTATTCCTATTGCCATGGGGATAACTATTCAATGACAATTACCTCTTTACTTCATTTTAGTCATTTCCACAGTTACTGTTGTGTCAGGTTTATTCTGGCTTTGATGATGAATGGAAAGGGAAAAAGAAACTTATTAAATAAAGTGATTTTTTTTTCCGCTCAATTTGCTTTTGCATCTCTTTATCTATGTCTCAAATTTAGCAAGTGAAACATTTGTCCCAATGGATTATCTGAAATGCATCGTTGGCTGTCAGACACATGATTGATTTTAAATATATGCCTGAGTTCTTTCTATTAGACTAAACCCCTAGGACAGCAAAACACTCTTGCTGTAAAAATGCTTTCCTATCATTGTCAGGTACACCTCTCATCTTTGACTTAACCCTTGTATTGTAAACAAGTAGTTGCTGGCAAGACATCATAAACAAAATCAATTTCTGTGTGTCTATTTTCCAGAAGTCTTGCCAGGGAAGGTATCTCTCTAAGACATCATTCCATTTCATCCTTTCTTGGTTCTTGGCTCCTTTTATCCCTCTTTCTGCATGCCATATTCACTTTTCCTGTATCCATTTTGAATCAGTCTCTGTGCCTCTCTGGTTACTGTGGCTCAGCAATGAGTCATGGAAACTACTCAAGACTTGTCTCCTTCTATTTATCCTACCAGCCGTATCCTGTTATTTGTCTGCCTTTCAGCTGCCCTTGTGTAACAAGATGCCTTTTTACTTGCCTTCTTCAGTGTTATTCATCTTGTTTAAATTTTCCATCTCTGAGCTGCCAGCCCCCAACACCATTTTAAATTTTAAATATTTTCATTAATTTTTTTTAAAGTTATAATTTGGCTGAATAACAGTGTCTCTTTGTATTATGAACTATGCAATAGTACAATGTGCAAAATTTAATTAGTTCCAATTAATGTTTCAAACCCAAAAGAGCCTATGTTCATTCTCATCTACTTACAGTGGCAGAGGGATACAGCAGAGTATTTGTGCAAAAGCTTTATTCCATTTCTCTTCACGACCTTCCTAGTTTTATACTTTCGAAGAGTCCAGTTATATTCAATATGTCAGATTGATTTTCCAATAAGTTAAATGTAATGACACTGGAATGCCATCTATGTGCCAGTTCAATTGTGACACGGGTTCGAGACCAGCCTGGGCAATATAGGGAAACCCTGTTTCTACTAAAAATACAAAAAATTAGCCAGGCATGGTGGCACACGCCTGTAGTCCTAGCTACTGAGGAGGCTGAAGCATGAGAATCTCTTGAACCTGGGAGGCAGAGGCTGCACTGGGCTGAGAACATGCCTCTTTACTCCAGTCTGGGCAACAGAGCAAGACTCTGCCTCAAAAAGGACAAAAAAGTCCGGGCACGGTGTCTCACGCCTGTAATCCCAGCACTTTGGGAGGCCGAGGCAGGCAGATCACCTGAGGTTGGGAGTTCAAGACCAGCCTGACCAACATGGAGAAGCCCTGTCTCTACTAAAAAAAAAAAAAAAAAAAAAAAAAAATTAGCCAGGCGTGGTGGCACATGCCTATAACCCCATATAACCCCAGCTATTCGGGAGGCTGAGGCAGGAGAATGACGTGAACCCAGGAGGCGGAGCTTACAGTGAGCCAAGATTGCGCCGCTGCACTCCAGTCTGGGCGACAGAGAGAGACTCCGTCTCCAAAAAAAAAAAAAAAAAGAAAGAAAAGAAAACACTTTTACACTGTGTGTGTTGATCAGTACATTTGTCCCAGCTAAACTCATTACTACTTTGCTGAGTGACTTAAAGTCAATATCTGTATCTTTTGGTTCTCAATGTCTGATCTGCAGAAGCTACATTAGAAGATTTCCAAGACTTTTTCTAGATCTAACACTCTACTTCTATTTCATGCACATTAAATTAGACTGTGATATCAAAGAATAATGGCAATGGACTATATCATAGGAAGAAATAAAACTAGTAAATTATGTTAGTCGCATTTTCTGTTCTTTTTCACATTGAAATGTTATTTACAATATGTCCAAAATATCAAAATAGTCCAACTGTGAAAGTGGATACTAGCCCCAAATTTGCTAAACATGACAGCATCAGAAGCTGGTTGCAATAGATGAGATTGATTGCCATCAAATTATTACAGATTTGTTTAAATTAGATGAAGCACTGATTTAATATCCTAGGTTTGTCTATTTCTAGCATATGTTAATGAAATACTTGTATGTCTGGAATTCTGCTAGTCTCTTCCTGTAAATATTTTAGTTTCCTGGTAGTTTGTAAAAATCCAGAAATCATTTTAATTGATAGTAAATGTTCCATTACATGTGCCTGGTTTGATAATAGCTGCAATAGAAAGAAAATCTGTCTTTGGTAAGGTTTGTGATATAATAATATATAAATTAGATAGAAAAAATACTTGTAAGATTATGGTAAAAATTGAGAAGGAAAGAATTGATCCTTACTATGTGTAATCAAAAAAAGTAATCACGCTGAGTACAGTGGCTCATGCCTGTAATCCCAGCACTTTGGGAGGCTGAGGCGGGTGGATCGCTTGAGGTCAGGAGTTCGAGACCAGCCTGGCCAACATGGTGAAACCGTGTCTCTTCTAAAACTATAAAAGTTAGCTGGACATGGTGGCGGGCACCGGTAATCCCAGCTAATCAAGACACTGAGGTAGGAGAATCACTTGACCCTGGGAGGTAGAGGTTGCAGTGAGCCGAGATCGCAGCACTGCACTTCAGCCTGAGCGACATAGCAACTTCTCAAAAAAAAAAAAAAAAAAAAAAAAAATTATCATATTAGGTCTTGAAATAATACAACTAGAAGTGAAGAAATGATAATATTGTGTTGTTTGTCTTAAGTATTTCAAAAATATAAACCTGAGAAAGGAAAAAAGGGTGTACAGATATACTAACAGTAACTTACACCTATTCAATTACTATTTTTTAAACTAATTTTTATTTATACAGCTAGTATATGAAGGTATTCTCCTTGTACAAAATCAAATATTATAAATGAGACTAATATTGCCTTTGCCCACCACTCTAATTCTTCTTTCTTCACCTCCTCCTTGGAAGTTAGTACTGTTACTAACTTTGCATGTGTTCAGATAATTTTTAATGAATTTTTGCACAGAGATTTGACTTATTGCTGTATTTCATATTTGATAACAAGTTCAGCCTGCTGTTTGTGAAAACAACGCTACTTATGAAAGACCTTTCACATTTGTGACTTAATCATCAAAGGGAAGAAAGCTACTCAGGGAGCATTTGATGAGTCATTTCAGGGGCAAGGTGTATGTGTATGTGTGTGTGTACACGTGTGTGTGTACACGTGTGTGTACACATGTGTGTGCATATGTTTGTTGTGTGTGTGTATATATACATATATAATACATATATATACATATATATTTTATATATATATTTGGTTAAAAATGTTCACAAGCCACTTTGCACCTCAGTTTCCTCATCTGCAACCAGGAGTGTAATAATTTGAAACATTACCTGCAATGTTTCATTCTTTTGCTTTTTGAGACAGAGTCTCACTTTGTCACCTAGGCTGGAGTGCAGTGGCTCGAACTCGAATCACTGCAAACTCTGCCTCCCGGGTTCATGCCATTCTCCTGCCTCAGCCTCCCAAGTAGTGCTGGGACTACAGGCGCCCACCACCACGCCTGGCTAATTTTTTGTATATATCTACTTTTTAGTAGAGACGGGGTTTCACCGTGTTAGCCAGGATGATCTCGATCTCCTGACCTGGTGATCTTACTGCCTCGGCCTCCCAAAGTGCTGGGATTACAGGCGTGACCCACCGCGCCCGGCCTAATGTTTCATTCTTACACTGCTATGAAGATATACCTGAGACTGGGTAATTTATGAAGAAAAGAGGTTTAATTGACCCACAGTTCCAAACACTGTATGGGAAACATGGCTGGGGAGGCCTTAGGAAACTTACAATTATGGTGGAAGGTGAAGGGGAAGCAGGCATGGTCTTCTTATGGCCAGCAGGAGAAAGTGAAGGGGGAGGTGCTACACACTTTCAAACAACCAGATCTTTTGAGAACTCAATCAGGAGAACAAGGGGGCAAGGGGGAAGTCTGTCCCCACGATTCAATCACCTCCCACCAGGCCCTTCCTCCAACACCGGGAATTACAATTCGACATGAAATTTGGGTGGGGACATACAGCCAAACCATATCAATTACTAAGCTTTGGTCCAGTTCTCAATTTCTATTATTTTCATTGCTAATAAAATTGTTATTAGCAATTAAAAGAAATAATCTCTGTTATTTTCATTGCTAATAAAATTGAAAAGATGAATATATTGAAGGATTTCTGCCACCACCACCACATGACCCTGCAGTTTTTCATTGTAGCTTTTGTTTATGCAACCCAATATATTGTTTGCAAAAGCTGGATACATACTCCTTTGATCAAAGTAGATTCAACTCATTCCTGATTCCCACACAGCAGGAGGGAAGATCCAGTAATGTTAGCCTTTCACAGCATCTCAAGATTATTCCTTAAGAGTTTTGTCCAATTCACTTGGAGGTAATCTTAATAGATTCATACTCCTACAATTGTTCTGGGTATCTTTGTAATCCCCTAATCACACCAAATTTGGTGAACAATACCGATAACTTGTATATGACATTCCGCAACCTCTTATTTCAGAGCCACAAATTAAGATTAGCTTCTATACATCTTCCCCTGATATCTCAAGTTCTCTCTTTTTTTTTTTTCTTTTTTCTCAAATTCACTGCCACCCTTACTAAAACATCAGTAACTAGGATTTTAAGTTTGTGTTTTCTACATTATTGTGAAGGTGATTTTTAATCAGTTAGTTTTCCTACTCTATCAAATAGACAATTATGTTATTATCTGGGCAGTAGTGTATATTTATAAGCTCTGTATCCTGGACCTACATTTATAGCATTAGAATTTAGTTGTTCTTGTTATTTTCTTAAATCCTTTAAGTGTCCCTCCTTAGCCAGATTTGCTATTACTTTTCACATCAAAGGAAGCCTGATGAAGAAGAGAAGTGAGGCAGACTGAAGCAAAGGATTCATGAAGAGAGCGGAACACAGGAGAACGATGCACAAGAATGCTATTGTCTTCAAAGGCATAGGACCAATGCAAAAGTAAACAAAATAACCTTCCTGAAGACATATATGTTTATGACTTCAGAGTCCAGTGTAGTGTAAGTTATCTTTGGAGCATTTGTAACCCCTTTATAATTAGTCATTATTAGCAATCCTGAGCAGTGAGTGGAATTGCCAATTAATCTGAGGTTTCCAAAGTAGGTCTGAATAATATTCTGTAATAAAAATAACATTCATATGTAGTTGCTACTTTCACTGTCAGTTGCTGGTTGGATAAGATATCTTGTTCTTAGTTTTACAGGTATGCATATCTCATTTGCTTCAGCCAGCTTCTCTGCCAGTCTTATTACTAGTGATTTCCAGTTAAAATTTCATCACACTTAGATGATTGGAAAGTGGTATAGATATGTGAGGAAAAGCTTCAACTTCAGAGGCACAAACATTCTTTAATAATTACCAGAAAAATCTCCAGAGGGAACACACTCAAAAACATCTATGAGATGAAATGTTTTCAGTTACAGAGAATTTAATGTGTCCATCTCGGATTTAATTTGATACGAATTGATGATCTTTGGGTTTGTCAAAAGACAAAGTTAGCATGGCGTCCTTAGAGGCTGAAGTTGTGAAATATACTGCTATATGAGTCTTACTCTAAAACTAGTGTTGTTTTAATTAAATCAGCAATCCCTTTAGGGTTAAAACAGACAATGCAAAGTATATTAGTTTATGACTTTTTAAGAGCCAGTAATGCTCCTAGAGGTTTGTGGCACTACATAGCTCAGATATTTTTATGGTAATTTATTTCAGATTTTAGGCAAGGAAGTTCAAGTACTTTCTAGAGAACTAGTGCTGGTCTTAGTTCTCTAGGGTGCTAAGAAATGATGTTTATCTCTAATCTCTGTGCCCAGAAGGTGAAAAATACTGTCATTAAGGTGTGTTGAGGAGAGTTGCAGAAAAAATGATTTTTATAGCGCAAAGTTTCCCAGTTTCTTAGGTGCAAATAAGTACTTTTGCATCAGTACCACTCTAATATTGATATTTTCCTTTTGATAAGCAAAACTATGTGTGTACTCCCTGCAGTACATTGTGTTAGTGACAAACAAGCATGAAATTCTTTGTTTTCCTGAGGTCGAGTAAGATCCTAACAAGTTTTCTTGTCTCTCTAGGTGGGCTTAAGAGTGAGTCTATTGGTCAATGTCTATTCTGCTTTCAAGTGGCTATGCTTCTAAAACAATATTTGTGAAACTGCAAAACACCATTCTTTAATACATATACATTCTCTTCACTTTAGATTAAGACTATCCTATAAATTTGGAATACATCTTCTCTGATACTGCATAATTTTAGAGCCATGCCATTGCCTAATATCAAGTTATAATTTTCCGTACAAAATTGTATGGAAAGTTTAATAATACAGTGATATGCAAATTATATTAAAAATCTCACACCCATACACAAAGGTTGAGTTGTGGAAAAAGCCAATTGGACAGTAGATTTGCCAACATTTCCCTTAGGGCAGTCTCTTTTACATTAAGAAATTCTATTCATCAAATAAGTATTCTTTAATAATTTATTCTTCCCTTTCTATGTATTTAAAATGCAATGTAAACATAATTTGTATACATTCTTGCATGGATTAGGGGCTCTGTTCTTTATTTTCCCTTAAAATTCAGTATCAACACCTTGGTTCCAGATGCTAAAAACATAAAGGGCCAAATGTAAACATTTTCAGCTTTGTTAGAACTACAGGCATACTTTGGAGATGTTGTGGATTTGATTCCAGACCACCTTAACAAAGCAAATATCTCTATAAAGTAAGTCATACAAACGTTTGGGTTTCCCAGAGCATATACAATTATGTTTACACTATACTGTATCTATTTGGTATGCAATAGCATTATGTTAGAAATGTACATACTATAATTTAAAAATACTTTATTGCTAAAAAATGTTAACGATTGCTTGAGCCTTCAACAAGTCATAAACTTTTTTGCTAGTGGAGGGTTTTGCCTCAATGATGATGGCTACTGACTGATCAAGGGGGTGGCTGCTGAAGGTTGGGGTGGCTATGACAATTTCTTAAAATAAGACAATGAAGCTTGCCTCATCAATTGACTCTTTCTTTTACAAAGAAGTTACTTGTAGTATGTGATGCTATTTGATAGCATTTTGCCCATAGTAGAACTTCTTTCAAAATTGAAGTCAGTCCTCTCAAACCCTGCAACTGCTTTATCAACTAAATTTACATACTTTTCTAAATCTTGTGTTGCCATTTAACAATGCTGACAGTATCTTTACCAGTAGTAGATTCCATCTCAAGAAACTACTTTCTTTGCTCATCCATGAGAAGCAACTCCTCATCTGTCCAAGTTTTATCAGGGGATTGCAGCAATTTATTCACATCTTTAGGCTCCATTTCTAATTCTTATTCTTTTGCTATTTCCACCACATCTGTAGTTACTTTCTCTAGTGAAGTCTTCAACTCCCCAAAGTTATCCATGAGAGTTGGGTTAACTTCTTCCAAACTCCTATTATTGATGGTATTTTGACCTCCTCTCATGAATCACTAATATTCTAAAGAATTTATAATGATGAATTCTTTCCAGAAGGTTTTAAATTTATTTTGCCCAGATTCATCAGAAAAATAACTACCTATGGTAACTCTAGCCTTACAAAATATATTTCTGAAGTAATAAGACTTAGATGTAGAAATTGCTACTTGATCCATGGGCTGCAGAATGAATATTTTGTTCGAAGGCATTAAAATAACATTTATCTCCTTGTGTATCTGTATCAGAGCTCTTCAGTAACCAGGTGCATTGTCAATGAGCAGTAATATGTTCAAAGAAATCTTTTCTTCTGAGAAGTAGATCTCAACAATGGGTTTAAAATATACAGGAAACCATGCTGTAAACAGAAGTGCCATCATCCAGGCTGTGTTCCATTTATAGAGCACCAGAAGAATAGATTTAGCATAATTTTTAAAGGCCCTAGGATTTTCTGAATGGTAAATGAACATTGACTTCGATTCAGGGTCACTAACTGCATGAGCCCCTAACAAGAGAATCAGCCTTTCCCTTGAAGCTTTGAAACAAGGCATTGACTTTCCTTGACTTTCCTCTCCAGCTATGGAAATCCTAGATGGCACTTTCTTCCAACAAAAGACTATTTTTTTCTACCTTGAAAATAAATTGTTTAGTGTAGCCACTTCCATTAATTATCTTAGCTGGATCTTCTGGATAACTTGCTGCAGCTTCTACATGAGCACTTACTGCTTTGCTTTGCAATTTTAGGTTATGGAGATGCCTTCTTCTTCAACCTCATGAATCAGTCTCTGCCAGCTTCCAACTTTTCTTCTCTAGTTTTCTCATCTTTCTTGGCCTTCATAGAATAGAAGAGAGTTAGGGCCTTGTTACACCATCAAGAAAATAGAAGGCTTGGACAACATTAAAAACCAACCAGATGTAACGGACAGATACAGAACATTACACTCAAAAACAGCAGAATACACATTTTTCTGAAGTGCACATGGAACATTCTGTAAGTTTCATTATAAGTTCGGCTGTGACTTCTGATAAATTTAAAAGAATGAAAGTCATGTAAAGTATATTCTCTGACTACCATAGAAATAAAATTAGAAATCATTAACAGAAGAAAATTTTAGAAGTGAAAAAATACGTAGAAAGCAAACAACACATTCCTAAATAACCAATGGGTCAAATAAGAAATCAGAAGGGAAATTGGAAAATAGTTTGAGATGAATGAAAATGAAGGGGGCGGAGCAAGATGGCCGAATAGGAACAGCTCCAGTCTCCAACTCCCAGCGCCAGCGACACAGAAGACCTGTGATTTCTGCATTTTCAACTGAAGTACTGGGTTCATCTCACTGGGGAGTGCCGGACGATCAGTGCTGGTCAGCTGCTGCAGCCCGACCAGCGAGAGCTGAAGCAGGGCGAGGCATCGCCTCACCTGGGAAGCGCAAGGGGGAAGGGAATCCCTTTTCCTAGCCAGGGGAACTGAGACACACAACACCTGGAAAATCGGGTAACTCCCACCCCAATATTGCGCTTTAAGCAAACAGGCACACCAGGAGATCATATCCCACACCTGGCTGGGAGGGTCCCACGCCCACGGAGCCTCCCTCATTGCTAGCACAGCAGTCTGTGATCTACCGGCAAGGCAGCAGCCAGGCTGGGGGAGGGGCGCCCACCATTGCTGAGGCTTAAGTAGGTAAACAAAGCTGCTGGGAAGCTCCAACTGGGTGGAGCTCACAGCAGCTCAAGGAAACCTGCCTGTCTCTGTAGACTCCACCTCTGGGGACAGGGCACAGCTACACAACAACAACAACAACAACAACAAAAAAGCAGCAGAAACCTCTGCAGACGCAAACGACTCTGTCTGACAGCTTTGAAGAGAGCAGTGGATCTCCCAACACGGAGGTTGAGATCTGAGAAGGGACAGACTGCCTGCTCAAGTGGGTCCCTGACCCCTGAGTAGCCTAACTGGGAGACGTCCCCCACTAGGGGCAGTCTGACACCCCACACCTCACAGGGTGGAGTACACCCCTGAGAGGAAGCTTCCAAAGCAAGAATCAGACAGCTACACTCGCTGTTCAGAAATATTCTATCTTCTGCAGCCTCTGCTGCTGATACCCAGGCAAACAGGGTCTGGAGTGGACCTCAAGCAATCTCCAACAGACCTACAGCTGAGGGTCCTGACTGTTAGAAGGAAAACTATCAAACAGGAAGGACACCTACACCAAAACCCCATCAGTACATCACCATCATCAAAGACCAGAGGCAGATAAAACCACAAAGATGGGGAAAAAGCAGGGCAGAAAAGCTGGAAATTCAAAAAATAAGAGCACATCTCCCCCAGCAAAGGAGCGCAGCTCATCGCCAGCAACGGATCAAAGCTGGACGGAGAATGACTTTGACGAGATGAGAGAAGAAGGCTTCAGTCCATCAAATTTCTCAGAGCTAAAGGAGGAACTACGTACCCAGCGCAAAGAAACTAAAAATCTTGAAAAAAAAGTGGAAGAATTGACGGCTAGAGTAATTAATGCAGAGAAGGTCATAAACGAAATGAAAGAGATGAAAACCATGACACGAGAAATACGTGACAAATGCACAAGCTTCAGTAACCGACTCGATCAACTGGAAGAAAGAGTATCAGCGATTGAGGATCAAATGAATGAAATGAAGCAAGAAGAGAAACCAAAAGAAAAAAGAAGAAAAAGAAATGAACAAAGCCTGCAAGAAGTATGGGATTATGTAAAAAGACCAAATCTCCGTCTGATTGGGGTGCCTGAAAGTGAGGGGGAAAATGGAACCAAGTTGGAAAACACTCTTCAGGATATCATCCAGGAGAACTTCCCCAACCTAGTAGGGCAGGCCAACATTCAAATCCAGGAAATACAGAGAACGCCACAAAGATACTCCTCGAGAAGAGCAACTCCAAGACACATAATTGCCAGATTCACCAAAGTTGAAATGAAGGAAAAAATCTTAAGGGCAGCCAGAGAGAAAGGTCGGGTTACCCACAAAGGGAAGCCCATCAGACTCACAGCAGATCTCTCGGCAGAAACTCTACAAGCCAGAAGAGAGTGGGGGCCAATATTCAACATTCTTAAAGAAAAGAATTTTCAACCCAGAATTTCATATCCAGCCAAACTAAGTTTCATAAGTGAAGGAGAAATAAAATCCTTTACAGATAAGCAAATGCTTAGAGATTTTGTCACCACTAGGCCTGCCTTACAAGAGACCCTGAAGGAAGCACTCAACATGGAAAGGAACAACCGGTACCAGCCATTGCAAAAACATGCCAAAATGTAAAGACCATCGAGGCTAGGAAGAAACTGCATCAACTAATGAGCAAAATAACCAGTTAATATCATAATGGCAGGATCAAGTTCACACATAACAATCTTAACCTTAAATGTAAATGGATTAAATGCTCCAATGAAAAGACACAGACTGGCAAACTGGATAAAGAGTCAAGACCCATCAGTCTGCTGTATTCAGGAGACCCATCTCACACGCAGAGACATACATAGGCTCAAAATAAAGGGATGGAGGAAGATTTACCAAGCAAATGGAGAACAAAAAAAAGCAGGGGTTGCAATACTAGTCTCTGATAAAACAGACTTTAAACCATCAAAGATCAAAAGAGACAAAGAAGGCCATTACATAATGGTAAAGGGATCAATTCAACAGGAAGAGCTAACTATCCTAAATATATATGCACCCAATACAGGAGCACCCAGATTCATAAAGCAAGTCCTTAGAGACTTACAAAGAGACTTAGACTCCCATACAATAATAATGGGAGACTTCAACACTCCACTGTCAACATTAGACAGATCAACAAGACAGAAAGTTAACAAGGATATCCAGGAATTGAACTCATCTCTGCAGCAAGCAGACCTAATAGACATCTATAGAACTCTCCACCCCAAATCAACAGAATATACATTCTTCTCAGCACCACATCGTACTTACTCCAAAATTGACCATATAATTGGAAGTAAAGCACTCCTCAGCAAATGTACAAGAACAGAAATTATAACAAACTGTCTCTCAGACCACAGTGCAATCAAACTAGAACTCAGGACTAAGAAACTCAATCAAAACCGCTCAACTACATGGAAACTGAACAACCTGCTCCTGAATGACTACTGGGTACATAACGAAATGAAGGCAGAAATAAAGATGTTCTTTGAAACCAATGAGAACAAAGATACAACATACCAGAATCTCTGGGACACATTTAAAGCAGTGTGTAGAGGGAAATTTATAGCACTAAATGCCCACAAGAGAAAGCAGGAAAGATCAAAAATTGACACTCTAACATCGCAATTAAAAGAACTAGAGAAGCAAGAGCAAACACATTCGAAAGCTAGCAGAAGGCAAGAAATAACTAAGATCAGAGCAGAACTGAAGGAGATAGAGACACAAAAAACCCTCCAAAAAATCAATGAATCCAGGAGTTGGTTTTTTGAAAAGATCAACAAAATTGACAGACCACTAGCAAGACTAATAGAGAAGAAAAGAGAGAAGAATCAAATCGACGCAATTAAAAATGATAAAGGGGATATCACCACCGACCCCACAGAAATACAAACTACCATCAGAGAATACTATAAACACCTCTATGCAAATAAACTGGAAAACCTAGAAGAAATGGATAATTTCCTGGACACTTACACTCTTCCAAGACTAAACCAGGAAGAAGTTGAATCCCTGAATAGACCAATAGTAGGCTCTGAAATTGAGGCAATAATTAATAGCCTACCAACCAAAAAAAGTCCAGGACCAGATGGATTCACAGCTGAATTCTACCAGAGGTATAAGGAGGAGTAGGTACCATTCCTTCTGAAACTATTCCAATCAATAGAAAAAGAGGGAATCCTCCCTAACTCATTTTATGAGGCCAACATCATCCTGATACCAAAGCCTGGCAGAGACACAACAAAAAAAGAGAATTTTAGACCAATATCCCTGATGAACATCGATGCAAAAATCCTCAATAAAATACTGGCAAACCGGATTCAACAACACATCAAAAAGCTTATCCACCATGATCAAGTGGGCTTCATCCCTGGGATGCAAGGCTGGTTCAACATTCGCAAATCAATAAACATAATCCAGCATATAAACAGAACCAAAGACAAGAACCACATGATTATCTCAATAGATGCAGAAAAGGCTTTTGACAAAATTCAACAGCCCTTCATGCTAAAAACGCTCAATAAACTAGGTATTGATGGAACATATCTCAAAATAATAAGAGCTATTTATGACAAACCCACAGCCAATATCATACTGAATGGGCAAAAACTGGAAAAATTCCCTTTGAAAACTGGCACAAGACAGGGATGCCCTCTCTCACCACTCCTATTCAACATAGTGTTGGAAGTTCTGGCTAGGGCAATTAGGCAAGAGAAAGAAATCAGGGGTATTCAGTTAGGAAAAGAAGAAGTCAAATTGTCCCTGTTTGCAGATGACATGATTGTATATTTAGAAAACCCCATTGTCTCAGCCCAAAATCTCCTTAAGCTGATAAGCAACTTCAGCAAAGTCTCAGGATACAAAATTAATGTGCAAAAATCACAAGCATTCTTATACACCAATAACAGACAAACACAGAGCCAAATCATGAATGAACTTCCATTCACAATTGCTTCAAAGAGAATCAAATACCTAGGAATCCAACTTACAAGGGATGTAAAGGACCTCTTCAAGGAGAACTACAAACCACTGCTCAGTGAAATCAAAGAGGACACAAACAAATGGAAGAACATACCATGCTCATGGATAGGAAGAATCAATATCGTGAAAATGGCCATACTGCCCAAGGTAATTTATAGATTCAATGCCATCCCCATCAAGCTACCAATGAGTTTCTTCACAGAATTGGAAAAAACTGCTTTAAAGTTCATATGGAACCAAAAAAGAGCCCGCATCTCCAAGACAATCCTAAGTCAAAAGAACAAAGCTGGAGGCATCACGCTACCTGACTTCAAACTATACTACAAGGCTACAGTAACCAAAACAGCATGGTACTGGTACCAAAACAGAGATATAGACCAATGGAACAGAACAGAGTCCTCAGAAATAATACCACACATCTACAGCCATCTGATCTTTGACAAACCTGAGAGAAACAAGAAATGGGGAAAGGATTCCCTATTTAATAAATGGTGCTGGGAAAATTGGCTAGCCATAAGTAGAAAGCTGAAACTGGATCCTTTCCTTACTCCTTATACGAAAATTAATTCAAGATGGATTAGAGACTTAAATGTTAGACCTAATACCATAAAAATCCTAGAGGAAAATCTAGGTAGTACCATTCAGGACATAGGCATGGGCAAAGACTTCATGTCTAAAACACCAAAAGCAACGGCAGCAAAAGCCAAAATTGACAAATGGGATCTCATTAAACTAAAGAGCTTCTGCACAGCAAAAGAAACTACCATCAGAGTGAACAGGCAACCTACAGAATGGGAGAAAATTTTTGCAATCTACTCATCTGACAAAGGGCTAATATCCAGAACCTACAAAGAACTCAAACAAATTTACAAGAAAAAAACAAACAACCCCATCAAAAAGTGGGCAAAGGATATGAACAGACATTTCTCAAAAGAAGACATTCATACAGCCAACAGACACATGAAAAAATGCTCATCATCACTGGCCATCAGAGAAATGCAAATCAAAACCACAATGAGATACCATCTCACACCAGTTAGAATGGCGATCATTAAAAAGTCAGGAAACAACAGGTGCTGGAGAGGATGTGGAGAAATAGGAACACTTTTACACTGTTGGTGGGATTGTAAACTAGTTCAACCATTATGGAAAACAGTATGGCGATTCCTCAAGGATCTAGAACTAGATGTACCATATGACCCAGCCATCCCATTACTGGGTATATACCCAAAGGATTATAAATTATGCTGCTATAAAGACACATGCACACGTATGTTTATTGCAGCACTATTCACAATAGCAAAGACTTGGAATCAACCGAAATGTCCATCAGTGACAGATTGGATTAAGAAAATGTGGCACATATACACCATGGAATACTATGCAGCCATAAAAAAGGATGAGTTTGCGTCCTTTGTAGGGACATGGATGCAGCTGGAAACCATCATTCTTAGCAAACTATCACAAGAACAGAAAACCAAACACCGCATGTTCTCACTCATAGGTGGGAACTGAACAATGAGATCACTTGGACTCAGGAAGGGGAACATCACACACCGGGGCCTATCATGGGGAGGGGGGAGGGGGGAGGGATTGCATTGGGAGTTATACCTGATGTAAATGACGAGTTGATGGGTGCAGCAGACCAACATGGCACAAGTATACATATGTAACAAACCTGCACGTTATGCACATGTACCCTACAACTTAAAGTGTAATAATAAAAAATAAATTAAAAATAAATAAATAAAAAATTTAATAACCCAAAAAAAAAAAAAAAAAGAAAATGAAAACGCATCATACCAAAACTTATGACATGTGGCAAAAGCAATGTGAATAGTAAATTTATAGTAGTTACTGTCAATATTAAAAGGAAAAAAGAAATCAGTAATTTAACTTTCTCTGTAAAACTGAAAAAAGAAGACCAAATTAAACCAAAGCAAGTCGAAGGAAAGACATAATAAAAATTGTAATGAAAATAAATAAAATTTAAAACAGAAAAACAATAGAAAATTCAATAAAATCAAGAGAAGAGGGACATCACAAGATGGTTGACTAGAAGTCCCTAGCACTTGTTCCCCTCACAAAGATAGCCAGAAAAACAAATAAACAACTACATTTTAACAAAAATAATGAAGGCGGAGTGTCAGAGTTGATCAGACAAGTGACAGAAACCCTAGTGAGCACAGCTATTCAGAATGGCTATATAGAGAATGGAAGGAAAGGCCAAAGGTACACTACTTCATCCCACAACTGGGATCCAGGAGAAACTTGTCCCTCAGGTAAGGAGGTAAGCAAGAAGATCTCAGCATCTCCCCAAAACACTCTGGACACGTACAGACCTCACCGCTGGGGTCCCCCGTAGTTCTCATTTGAGGGAGCTCCCTGGAGTCCACATAGTTTTGCTCTGCTCAGAGAAGGAATTAACCTCCTGCCCTATCCTCTGTGCCACATATTGCTACTGTATTACATCATCTTGGAACCAGAACTATGCTTGGCATGTGTCTTGCTCTATGAGCAAGTAGCCACAGATACCCTTCACCCCTGAGGCTAAGCTATCACTGAACCACCACCAACTGTGACCCAACATCCCCAAGAAGAGCTGTGAGCAGCTGTTACAACCTTACCTATAGGGCCAAATGGAGGTAGAGCTGCTCCACCTACCTCTTTCCCTCCCACCTCAAACCAGAGCTGAAGCAATACCCTGCACCTTGAAAAACAGTACTGTGGCCACTAAGAACAGTCATGCCTCCCTAATGCCCAAGTTGAAGTAGCACCCTGCATTTCAAAAAATGATGCCTTGGTGTGTGATGTTCCTCTTCCTGTGTCCAAGTGTCCTCTTTGTTCAACTCCCATCTATGAGTGAATACGTGCAGTGTTTTGTTTTTTGTCCTTGCGATAGTTTGCTGAGAATGATGGTTTCCAGCTTCATCCATGTCCCTACAAAGGACATGAATTCATCCTTTTTTATGGATGCATAGTATTCCATGGTGTATATGTGCCACATTTTCTTAATTCAGTCTATCACTGATGGACATCTGGGTTGGTTCCAAGTCTTTGCTATTGTGAATAGTGCCATGGAGTGGGGGAGGGGGAAGAGATAGCATTAGGAGATATGCCTAATGTAAATGATGAGTTAATGGGTGCAGCACACCAACATGGCACATATATACATATGTAACAAACCTGCACCTTGTGCACATATACCCTAGAACTTAAAGTATAATTTAAAAAATAATGATGCCTTGTCTACCTAGAGCAGTAACACATTCCAGTATCTACATTGAAGCAGTGCCCTGCAACTCAGATAAATGGTACCTGGGTTACTCAGAAAAAATCATGCTTCCAGCTATGAGCTAAAGTAGCACATTGCCCCTCTGGGGAATTGGTGCCCTGGCCCACCTGGGCTGCTCCTCATTCCATGGCTGAGCTGACATAGTACACTGCATTCCAGGAGAACACAGCACTGCTTGAGTTGAGAGACCCCACCCTACAGGCCAAACTACTAAACTCTAGTATTCTGCTTCCCTTGAGCTTGACTAGCCCTCTAGAGCTTTTGCTGCTGAAATATCACTCTTCTTGGGGAGTGGGGTTATTGCTATACTGTTTTCTGTCCTTCTTCACCAGGGTCCAAACAACAGCTGTGGTCTGCCAGTCTGGAGACTTGCTACCACTGCGTCTGGCTTCACAGAGTCGGAGATACTGCCAAGCCCACCATCACAGGGTCAAGGGTCACTACTGCACAATGTCTCATCTCTTGGGACCTGAATTGCCATTAAGATGTATTGGCTCAAGTTTCTGAATTGCAACTTTACCCTACTCTCTAGGTCCAAGCCTCCAGAGCACTTCTTTTCCCCTAGAGTTGGGCCAATGCTGTGCCCTGACTTTCAGGGGGTAGAATCATAGCTACAGCCTGGTCCCTTGGCCCAAGCTGCTAGGAAATAGCTCAGATTGGCAGATCCAGCTCTGTAGGCAACCTACATTCAACCACGCCATGGAACATAAACTCGTACCCTAAGACCAAGGTGTCATAATAGGTTTGTGAAACTCTGAGCCTAGGACCTTGACCCCTCAGGTGCTTCAAATGCTTGAACTCTACAGCCTAGACCACTGAGACATTTACAATTTATTGCTGATGTTGAACACAGTTGAAGAAGCTACATGGAGACTGTAACACTGCACTTATCTGGAAATACAGTCTCTATATCCTTCTCAACTGGCACACTAAAACCCAACTGGAGGTAAAATTCTTTCTCTATGAAAGCCACTCTAGAAACTATGAAACAGGTAATTGCCCCACCAGATACACAGACATCAATGCAGGCACACAAAAACTACAAAAACCAAATAAAATGTGACACCATCAAGGAAACATAATTCTCTTATAGTAAGAGATCCCAATGAAATAGAAATCAATAAATTACCAGAAAGGGACTTAAAATAATTGATTTTAAGAAAACTCAATGAGATACAACAGAGCAGATAGACAATTTAGCAAAACCAGGAAATAATTGACAATATGAATGAAAAATAAAACACAGATAGAAATCATGAACAAAGAATCAAACAGAAATCCTGCAGCTTAAACTGAAGAATTTCTGCACAGCAAAAGAAACTATCAACAGAGTAAACAGACAACCTACAAAATGGGAGAAAATATTTACAAACTATCAATCCAATAAAGGTCTAATATCCAGAATCTATAAGGAACTTAAACATATCAACAAGCAAAAAACAAATAACTCAAGTAAAAAGTGAGCAAAAGACATGAACAGACACTTCTCAAGATAACACACATAGGCAGCTAGCGAATATGAAAATCATCATTAATCATCATCACTAATCATCATTGAAATACAAATCAGAACCACAGTGAGATAACACTTCACAGTAGTCAGGATAACTATTAAAAGTCAAAAACAACATATGTGATCAAGGCTGCAGAGAAAATGAGACACATACACTCTTAGTGGAAATGTAATTGCACTAACTGTAAAAAGCAGTTTGAAGGTTTTTCAAAGAACTTCAAACAGAGCTACTACCATTTGACCCAGCAATCCCATTACAGTGTATATATCCAAAAGAAGATAAATTGTTCTACCAAAAAAAAAAAAAATGCACTTATACATTTAGCAGCACTATTCATAATAGCAAAGACATGAATCAACATGAGTGCCCATCAGTTGTTAAAGGTAAAGAAAATGTGATACCTATACACATGGAATACTACAGAGCAATAAAAAATGGAATCATATCTTTTGCAGCAACATGGATGCAGCTGGAGGCCATTATCCTAAGTGAATTAGTGTAGGAACAGAAAACCAAATACCACTTGTTCTCACTTATAGGTGGGAGCTAAACATTGGGTACTCATGTACATAAAGGCGGCAACAATGACAGTTGGAACTAACAGAGGCAGGGTGAAAGGGGGCAAGGGTTGAAAACCTAACTGTTGGGTACCATGCCCACTTCCTGGGTTACATGTCCAATCATATACCAAACCTCAGCATCATGTAATATTCCCATGTAACAAGCCTGCATATGTCTCCTCTGAATCTAAAATAAAAGTTGAAATTATTTAAAAAAAGAATTCAGTGAATGAAAGAGAAAATACAATAGAAAGCAGCAACAGCAGACTTTATCAAACAGAACAAAGAATCATTTGAATTGCTGATAGATTGTTTGAAATTACTGATGCAGAAGAAAAAAGAAATAAAAATGGAAAAGAGTAAAGAAGCCTACAAGACTTATGAGACATTTTTAAGGTAATAAATATTCATATTATAGGAGTTCCAGAAGGGAAAAAGTAGAGAGGAAGTGTAGAAAACCTATTTAATAAAATGATAGCTGAAAACTTTTCAAGTCTGGCGGCGGGGGACAGGAGGGATGGGGTGGGTAGGTGGAATGTGGACATCCAGATCCAGGAAGATCAAAGGTCCCCAAATAAATTCAATCTAAAAAACCCCTCCTCCAAAGTACATTATAGTCAATTGTCAAAAGTCAAAGACAAAGACAGAATACAGAATTCTGAATACAGCAAAAGTATCAAGTCACTACAAGGTAATCCCAATTAGACTAAAAGCAGATTTCTCCACAGTAAACTTTTAGATTAATGGAGAGTAGACAGAAACATTCAAAGCACTGAAAGAAAAATAATTGCTGTCAAAGAATACCATACCAAGCAAATCTATCTTCCAGAAATGAGGGAGAATTGGAGTCTTTCACAGTCAAGCAAAAACTGAGGAAATTTAGCAACACTACACAGTTCCTATAAGAAATGCTCAAGGAAGCCCTACATCTGGAAGCAAAGAGATAATAATCACTATCATGAAAACACACAAATGTATAATACTCATTGTCAGAGCTGATACACAAAGAAGAAAAATAAAAAGATCAAACCTTATAATGAGAAAACCACACGTAAGTGAGATTGTCTTTCTGTGCTTCAGGACATTGGTCTGGACAATGACTTCATGAAAAAGACCTCAAAAACACTGAAAACAAAAGCTAAGATTGACAAATGAGATTACAGCCAACTGAAAAGCTACTGTACAATATGGGAAATAATCAACAGAGTGAAGAGACAACATGAAAAATGGAAGACAATGTTTTCAACTATTTATCTGAAAAAGAATTAATATCCAGAACATACAAAGTACTCAAACAGCTCAACAGCAAAAATACAAATAATCCAATTTAAAAATGGGCAAATGAGTTTAATAGATATCTCTTTAAAAAAGAGATATAGATGGCCAAGAGGTATATGAAAAAATGTTCAACATCAGTAAGCATGAGGGATACAAATCAAAACCAAAATGAGATATCATCTCATCTCAGGATGGCTACTACCAAGAAGACAAAAAATAACAAATGCTGGCAAAGATGCAGAGAAAGAGGAACACATACATTTTTGGTGGGAATGTAAATTAGTATAGCCATTAGGGAAAACAATATGGAATGTTTGTACAAAATTGAAAACAGAAGTAACATATGACCCATCAATTCCACTACTGGATACATATTCAAAGGAAAGGAAATCTGTATGTGAAGAGATATCTCCAATCCACATTTATTGCAGCACTATTCAAAACAGCCAAGATATGGGCTGGGTGTGGTGACTCATGCCTGTAATCCCAGCACTTTGGGAGGCCAAGGTGGGTGGCTCACCTGAGGTCGGGAGTTTGAGACCAGCCTGGCCAACATGGAGAAACACTGTCTGTACTAAAAATACAAAAATTAGCTGGGTGTGATGGCACACACCTGTAATCCCAGCTACTTGGGAGGCTGAGGCACAAGAATTGCTTGAACCCGGGAGGCAGAGATTGCGGTGAGTCAAGATCACACCACTGCACTGCAGCCTGAGGAATAGAGTAAGACTGTCTCAAAGAAAACAAAAACAAAAACAAAATAGCCAAGATATGGAATTGACCCAAGTGTCCATCAATAGATAACGGATAAAGAAAATGTATTATATATAACAAATAGAATACTCTTTAGCCATAAAGAAACCTGGAATTTTGTCATCAAAGCATCATGAGTTTGGAGGACATTATTTAACTGAAATAAACCAGGCTCAGAAAGATAAATACTTCATCTTGTCACTCATATGTGGAAATTAAAATAGTTGTTCTCCTAGATGTAGAAAGTATTAGATTGGGGCAAAAGTAATTGCTAATGGCAAAAACCTCAATTACTTTTATACCAACCTAATAGAATAGTGGTTGCTAAAGGCATGGACAGCTATGGGGGTATAGGGGGAATAACGAAATATTAATTAATGGACACAAAATTATAGCTAGATCGGAGGAAATCTTTCTAGGGTTCTATAGCACTATAAGGTGAATATAGTCAACAATATTTTATTTTCAAATAGAAGAGCAGATTTGGAATACTGTCAACACAAAGGAATGATAAACGTTTTAGGTGATGAATAAGCTAATTACTCTGATTTGATCATTATACACTGTATGCATGTACTGAAATATCACACGGTACTTTATAGATATTTGCAATTCTTATGTGTCATTTAAAAATAATAATGAAAGCGAAAAACAGAAAAAGATATAAAGACACTTCACCAAAGAAGATATGTATGTGGCCAATAAGCACGTGAAAAGATACTCAACATCACTAATTACTAGGCAAATGTAAATTAAAGCTACAATGAGATATCAATAACCACTAAAATAACTAAAGTTAAAAAGACTGACATTTCCAGTTAGTGGTGATGATATGGAGGAGCTCAAATTCTCATTGACTGCTGTTGGGCATGCAAAATGGTATAGCTACTTTGTAAAACAGTATGGTAGTATCTTACAAAGTTAAACATACATGCTACGGTTTGAAAGTGTGCCCTCTCCAAGATTCATGTTTAAACTACAATCTCTATGGTGGTTGTACAAAGAGGTGGGGTCTTTTGAGAAGAGATTAAGTCATGTAGGATCTACCATCATGAATGAATCAGTGCCTTATAAAGGAGCTGGAGGAAACTAGCATAGGCCCTTGTTTGTCCTTCTGTTTCTTCCACCATGTGAGCACACAGCATGTGGCCTCTTCAGAGGATGCAGCAAGAAGGCACCATCTTGGAAGGATAGTCTGGGCTTCTCGCTGGATATCAAACTTGCTGATACATTGATCTTGGACTTCCTAGCCTCCAGAACTATGAGAAATAAATTTCTGTTCCTTATTTTTTTTTAAATCAATGAAACCAAAACTTGTTTATCTGAAAAGATAAACAAAAGTAACACACGTTTAGCTAGGATGACAAAAAAAGGGAGAAGAATAAATTATAAAATAAAAAATAAAATCAGGGACATTACTAACAATCTTCCAGAAATAAAAGGGAAAAGTGAATATTATACTATGAACAATTATATGCCAGCAAATTAGATATACTCAATGAAATGAGCAAATTTCCACAAAATTCCACAAATTTCCACAAAATTTCCACAAAATTCCACAAATTTCAAAAACGAAATAGGAAATCTGAATAAACCTGTAACAAGTGAAAAATATTGAATTAGTAATAAACAAGCTTCTCACAAAGAAAACCCCAGGTCCAGCTGACTTTGTTGGCGTGCCTCCAGTCTTGGATGATTTTGTCCCTTGGCAGGTTCCATTTCCACCTCTGCCTACCTTAAGAGGCCCTACCATCTAAGCTCTTCATGCCCATTTGCATTGCCAGTGCCTACAAGCCAGCATTCCCCACCCCTGAGAGGGCCTCCAACCACTCTGAACTGCCTTTCTGGGCTGTCAAAATTGTCTGTTAAGGCACCAATTACTGTTCTTCTTAGTGTTATGATACATACTTCTGTAATACATAGGTTTTTACTGTCCTGACTCTATTTTTGCAACAAACCTTATGATTTTCAGTGTGCAATTCTGCAAAGCATGAGTTTTTTTCCTGAATATATATTGTATTATAGCAACATTCCTCTATCTATTTCTTAGGGGTTGTGTAAGGGTTAAGTTGATAAATGTACAATGCCAAAAACATCTCTAGTACATAATAAATAATCATTTAAACAATTGGTGCTATTGAGGATAATTTTTTTCTAGTGTGTGTGTGTGTGTGTGTGTGTGTGTGTTTTGGCTTTGTGTTTTCGGCAATTAAATATGTGTTACTCCAAAATTATAGACACATATAATTTAGTAGCATTTGCTTTTGTGAAATCAATGAATGTTCAAAATTTGATTTAAGGTAAGTTTATTACAAATAAGACACAAGTGGAAGCCTAGACAGATTTGTGATTAAATGAGAGACTTGTGTGAAAAAGATAGGATGCAAAGTCAGAAGTGATAATTATCCCAGAATAAACTCTGACATCTAGGCCAGAAATTGGCAAGTTGAACACAGCATAAATTTTAGACACCATCACAAAGAGAAAATGTTTTCCTTGTCGAAGAGGAGATGCAGTTTTAAAAATATAAAAATAATATAAAGAATTAGTGTCCCATTAACAAACATGCCAAGGTTTTCATGACAAGCTATGGTGGTCATACAGAAACTTTCTGCAGCCTTCGGAAAACCTAGTAACATTTTCAGGAGTAGAGAAAATGTACTCTATAGACATCTGCATATTTGGCATTAGATGAGATGAAGAGGTGTCAAACGACTTCACATCTGTCATACTGAAGAACAATGCTTGGTCCTAGTGACTGATGTTCAAATGTGTTAGTCTCAAAGGAGAAATGATAAACTCAGAAGTACTCTGTGATCATCACAAACCCTCCAGGCATAAAGATTTGTAAAAAAGATTAGGCACACAGCAATACACACAACGTACAATCAAAGTATAGATAATTCTACCACCATGCAGATTCCAGTCAGGGCAGAGATATAACAGAAGGATGCCTAAGATCAGGCACAGTCTGCACTTTACCATCAACCCAAGCAGTTCAAATCCAGCGCTGGATTCGGAGTATCTACAGTTATCTTAATGTTGAAAACCACGTGAAAAAAAGTCTATATAACCACAGTGAGACAAACGTAATGGTTACTAAAGACAGTATGCAAGCTCATACTCATAGAGAACTGTGATGGGTCCCAGTAGTTCTTTGTCAAGGGCTGACACCAAGTATTCAGAGACCTTCTTGCTTACACTCCCAGGTGGAAACTGGAGAGTTATGGGCCATACTTTGATCACTTAGCAGCATTATTGGCTCAGTTACACTAGTGTGCCTCAGTTTACACCTCTCTTCTACCACTTTTTCCCACTCTACACCACCTAATTTGAAGACGCTGAAGGCAGAGATATTGGTGCTCTTGTTAGGAAAAAATTCTGAATTCAGCTTTGTTTTTTCAATTTACTTACACAAGGGTTTTTGGTTTTGCCCAGCAGTTATTCTTTTTCCTCCACTCTCTGAGAAAGAATCTGAAGATGCCCAACTCTCTTTCTGGAATCATGGGCTTTAAAAACAAAACAAAGAGAATAGAGAGAGAAAGATAGAGCTGGAGAGATAAGAAGAAAAGTAGACGGTCGCTAAGATCAAGAGACGGGCCAGGACTAGGAAAAGAGAGGTGCAGGAAAAGACTTCAAAGAATTTGGAGAGAGAGACTGGAGTAGTGCAGCAAGGTGTGAGGGAAGGGGCAGGAGAGATGTGGGATCTAAATAAGCTACTTAAACTCTACATAGTGGCCTTCTCTTCATGGTTTTAGAGAAACTTGAGTAAAAACCTTGCCTAAAAATGAAAATTAAATAAATTTTCCTTACTGTTTTGAGTTTTCTTTGATCAAAACATTGTTCGAGATTGAGCCATATGGATCCTGGGGTTTATAAGCTGGCAGACAGGAATCAGATAGAAGATCTGAATTTGGTTAGTAGTCAGTGAAAGCAATTTAGTCTCATATCCAAATATCTTTTCAGCAGTGGCTCTCCATTTTCATAACCTCTACTTTTCTTTATGTCTTTATCTTTATTTCAGGTAGATTATTACAAAAATTCTTCCTCTATCTTTTTGTGAAATTCATCTTTGGTCTTATTGGAGGTTTTGCAATTTAATGTTCAGATTTTCTCACTTAGCATCTCAGTGGAACTAAAGATAAGATGACAACACTATTTCAGCAGATCCCCTGAGATGCCTTTGTGTCTGCCCTGATAGTTCTCTTGGAAGAAACTTTAGACTATGATTTGGCTGAACTTTGAGCAGCAGAGTATTTAGGGCTTTTAACATGGAATACAGCCTTTTCCCAAGGATAGTCTTTAGGTTATAGAAAAAAAGTTGGAGTTAAAAAATCCATTCCTATTGAACTATTGCTTTGATAATTTCACTAAGCAGTAAGAAGTTGCTTCTGCCAGAACATATATAGCTAAAAGCTGCAAAGAAATACCCAGAGTATAGGAGTCATCCTATCTAGGTCTTGTCCCTGGTGATGCTTTTTGAGAAATAGTGCAGGTTGTCATTAAAGGAGGAGGTTCTGTCTTTTATCTTTCACTTGACAGAACCTTACATCTCATGGAGCAGAAGCTGAGATGTTAAGCCTAAGAAACAAGCTACAGTCTAGGAAGCACAAGTTCAATTCCTCTGCTCAGACAAGTTCTCTTTCCTGCCTCCTCGTTTGTTTCCATACACAAAAACAGCTTCTTAGCCTCCTTCTCAAGGTTTTAGAGGTAATACAGAGATTTCCAAGCTATTAGAAAAAGAGCTTCTTTCTTAAATTTTTATTTGGATTTGATTATGATGAATCACTCTCAATATAAAATAAAAAGGGCAAGAAAATAAAATGAAGAAAAACCCTGAAAGGCTTTGAGTTCACCTATCATTTGTTTTATCACTCAGCAAACATCAGCTTAGAGTCTATTAGGTGTTAGGTAATTAAGTGTTTTGCTGGGTACTACAGATATAGCTATGAATAGGATATAGCCTCTGTTCTCAAGAAGTATACAACTAGTGAAGGATTCAAGTAAATAAGCTATGTACCATGTACTATAAACCTTAAGAACAGGGTACTGAGGGATCACAAATAAGAGACATCTAACTGAGTCAGGATGGGGGAGTGTGACAATATTCACGAAAATACTAAATTTCAGGAATGAAGTGAAGCTTAGGAATGTATTGGTGCTGGGGATAGTATGATAATCTGAGGTATCTGGTGTGTATATTACCAACTAGTCAGATCTTAGCATAGTTTATTATTGCAGTTAATTTTATATTCCATTTCTGTATCTCTCTCTTCACACTCTCCTATATTTATTTAAATAAAAATTTTTATCCATTCAATATTTATTGAATATATCTTATATGCAGGCACTATCCTAGCATATGAGTGGTTCAGCAGTGAAAAGGGCAATTATGATTTTTTTGGGACACACATTGTCTAGAAGGACCTAAAACCAGATCATGCAAATAAGTGAAGCCAGCAAAGTGTACTACAATAGGTAGTAGTGAAGACTTATTAAACCTGACACTACCTCCTCTGTCTAAAGGTATTAAAGCTCAGATTATTACGCAACACTGTGGGTGCAAATTAAACATATTTACAGACCGGGAGTAATTCAAAGGATGCCAATTGGAGACTTCTGAAAGATTAAGAGATGTTGTTACTTCACACTTAAAATACAGAAGGAAATGTTCTACCACACAGCTGCTAGAGGAAATTTGAGTCACACAGGAGAACACTGGGGTAGATGGGAGATGTGGCTTCTGAGGCCCATGCAGACATAACATAAGCCAGCACTTCTATGCTGGCTGTGGAGCTTCATTGTTAATTGTAAAGAAGGTGTAACTGTGCTGCTGCCTCTTTCTTTCTCTCTCTCTTTCTTTCTTTCTTTCTTTCTTTCTTTCTTTCTTTCTTTCTTTCTTTCTTTCTTTCTTTCGTTTTCTTTCTTTCTCTTTCTTCTTTCCTTTCTCCTTCCTTCTTTCCTTCCTTCTCTCTCTTTCTTTCTTTTTCTTTCTTTCCTCCTCCTCCTCCT